>NC_064245.1:4707500-4942500 GCF_003254725.2 Canis lupus dingo
GACACAGAGAGATAGAGAGGCAGAGACATAAGCAGAGCGAGAATTAGGCTCCTTGCAGCGAGCCCAATGCAGGACTCAATCCCGGGACTCCAAAATCTCGCCCTGAGCCAAAGGCAGATGCTTAACTGCTGAGCCACCCAGAGGTCCCAACCCTTGGCCGTTTGTGATATTGTCCGCAGGTAACTTAATTATCTCTGTATTTCATTTTTTAAATATATTTTTAAAGATTTTATTTATTTATTCATGAGACAGAGAGAGAGGCAGAGACACAGGCAGAGGGAGAAGCAGGCTCCCTTTCGGGAGCCTGATGTGGGACTTGCTCCCATGACCCTAGAATCACAACCTGGACCAAAGGTAGACGCTCAACCACTGAGCCACCCAGGCTCCCCATCTCTGCATTTTAAACTCCACACTGTAGTGTTATTATCTTAAAGTGAAGATTTCACTTAGATTTACTCATACATTTACCCCTTCTGATGATCTTTCCTTCCTGTAATACCTGTGGTTCTACCTGCCTTCATCCTGAAGAGCTCTCTCTAGTATCTCTTTCAGTCAGAACTCATACAGTGAATTTTCTTAGGTTTAGTTTGTCAGAAAATGACTTAAATTCATCTTTCTTTCCCCTTAGGTTTTTTTTTAATAAGTCATTTAATGGATATATAATAATTAACATGTAAAAAGCTGTTCATATTTAACATGTTCAACCCAATGAATTTGGGGATAAATTATACCCATAAAACTGTCACCATCATCAAAGCCATAAACCCACCTATAATCTCCCGATTTTTCTTCCCATACCTTTCATTATATTTTTTGGCGATAAATGCATTTAATACAAGATCTACCTTCTTAGCAGTTTTTAGTATATTATATTATGCCATATTATACAACTCTAGAACTCGTTTATTTTATATAAATGAAACTTTGTACCATTTGACAATTACCTCCTCCACTAGCTCCTGGAAACCAACATTCTACTTTCTGCTTCTATGAGTTTGACTATTTTAGAATCCACATATAAGTGAAATCATACAGTAGATGTCTTTCTGACTTATTTCACTTAGCATAATGTTCTCCAGGTTCATACTGTTGAAAATAACAGGATTTCCTTTTGGGGGTGGTGGTGGTAGTGGTAATAACCACCGTATGTGTATATATATCACATTTTCTTTATCCCTTTATCAATAATTGGGCATCTGTTTCCATACTTTGGCTATTGTGAATAATGCCGCAATGACTGTGGGAGTGCAGGTACCTCTTCGAGATTCTGATTTCAATTCCTTAGGATAAATACCCAGAAGTGGAATTGCTGGTTCACATGGAAGTTCCATTTTTAGTTTTTTGAGGAATCTCCATACTGTTTTCCCTAATGGCTGTACATTCCCACTAACAGTGTATGAGGGTCATCTTTATTTCTGAAAATCAGGTTTTCTAGGTAAAAATCTCTATGTCAGTAATTTTCTTTCATCTCTTTATAGTTTTCCATTATCTTCTGTCTTCCATAGTTTCTAGTTTTTAAGATGATGTTGCCCTCCTCTGCTTTTAAAAGTTTCCCTTTGTTTTTCATCACTTTTACGAATTTGCTTAGAGGTGGTTTATCTGCTTGTGGGTAACAGTTTCTTGAATCTATTGCTTGATACTACGTCATTAGTTTAATAAAAATTATTAGTAATATCTCTTCAAATATTTCATCTACTTCATTCTCTTTCTCTTCTTCTAGTCACCAAATCCATGTAAGTTGGAGCTTTTCCCTATTTAAAGTATGCTTTTTTGAGCCTATCTGCTTTTTTCCATATATTTTTTCCTACTTGTACTTCAGTTTGGATGTTTTCTATTAACCCCTCCCTCCTCCAGTTTAGGAATCCTACCTCTGTGTATATTCTTCTGCTATGAAACCTATTAAATTACTTTCAGTTATTATAGGATTCATTACTAGAATGTCCATTTGATTATCTTGTATAGATTTAGGGATTCTGTTGAAATCTTCCATCTGTTTGTCTATCCTGTTTGAGTATAACAATCAGTTGCTTTAAAGTAACTAAATTTTTCCAGTAACTCAATTTTTTATTATTTTTCTCTTGGTTTTCATTCTTCTTATGTCTTATTCTCTGCCTTCTTGATTTTTCACTTTTTTTTTTATTGACATAGTCTAGGACAAATCAAAAAGGCTCTTCAATGACTCTTTCTCTAGAGTACTTGGCTTTCTTCTGGCAGGCACATACAGTATATGAGTACCACACTGATTCAGGAGGAGCTGGGTTTGGGGACTTGCCTATTTCCAATTTTCCCCTATGGGTAGTGCTTAGTTCTTCTGGGTCTCAATGGAGAGCCTGTGCTGATTATAAGAGCCCCTCCTTCTTAACTAGCACTGAATTTCCATTTTTGTCCCCCTACCTTTGTGAAACTCCCAAGATTTCTGTTTAGCTTTTTAGCTTTTAGTCACATGTTGATTGGTTTGTTGACTCTTTCTGCAGATTCACAGCTTAGGATCCTACAAGTGATTTGAGGAGAACTCTATGTAGAAATTCAGGCTTAATTCTCTGGAGTTCACTTTTTCCTGGAACATTGGCATACTGAATACTGCTCTCTTGATAGCCCCGAAGTCCCAATTTTTGTCTTCCTAGCAGGTGAGTAGGCCACCAACTTCCTGTTTGATTTCTAGGTCTTATACCTTGATTCAACAAATGCCTGGAGAGCAAAGACTGCAGTAAATTTGGGCTCACTTCAATCTATTTTCCTTCTCTCTTGAGGACCTTGGCTCCTCAAGTCCTGACTACATTCATCTTCAATGCCTTCAAACTGCTATTTTTAAATTCTTATTGAGTTAGCATAGTTCTTTGCAGGAGGGTAATCTGATCCATGTTACTCATCACAGATGGAAACAGAAGTATCCAGTGAAAACTCAATTACTTTGTTATTTTTGGCTATTAATTACTACCTCACACACACTGTTTCTTATTCTCTCCCCCTCCCTGCATGTATGTTTAAAAGAAGCACCATACAATAGCTGGTTCATATAGTTCTCCCCCCCGCCCCTTATATGGGTTTATAAAATCTGGGCACCTCCCAACTGCCTATCTGCCTATATTGTTGTGGTATTATTTACCAAGATGGAAAGGAATTTCACCTATATGGGATGAGGAAATTTAGGAGTTGATTTTGAATACATTAAATTTAGGGTGTCTCTTAAGTAAAATGAAAAACAATTCAGCTGAATCTACATGTCAGAGGAGAGTTCTAGGCTGAGATTGTATTTCTGGGAATTGTCCAATTATAGCTGTCATTTGAAGCTTTGGGATTAGTTACAAGATTCCCTGTGAAGTGAGTGTTTGGAGAGAAGAGATAGGAAGAGTGTGGAGCTCTCTAATATTTGGACATTGACAAGAAAAACAGGGATTGAGCAAATGTGACCAAAAACAAGGTAGCCCTGAAGTAGGAGAAAAGGCAAGAAATGGTTTTGTCTCAGAAGCCAATTAAAGGAACAGTTTCAAGAAGAAGAGGGTAATCAACAATGTCAAATGCTACTGACAAAGTAAAATAAGGACAAAGACTTAATCACTGGATTAGGCAACATGGAGGAGTGCAGTGACCTTGAATAACACAGCTTGAGAAGAGTTTTTGGGGTGGGTGCCTTTTCAGGGTGAAGAGACAAAGAAAAGTAAGGAAGTTTGGATAGGAGACAGAGTACACAGATAACGCTTTTAAGGAGTTTTGCAAATTAAAGTGACCGATAAATGAATGGTGCCTCGGCTATGTCAGCTCCCTCCCTTCTTTTTTAAAGACAGAATTACTTCAGATTGCTTACATACTTTTTTTTTTTTTTAAGGTTTTATTTATTTATTCATGAGAGACACAGAGAGAGGCAGAGACATAGGCAGAGGGAGAAGCAGGCTCCCTATGGGGAGCCCAATGAGGGACTTGATCCCAGGACCCCTGTGATCATGACCTGAGCCAAAGGCAGACGCTCAACCACTGAGCTACCCAGGCGTCCCAGCTTGCTTACATACTAATGGGAATGATCTGAGAAAGAGAAATGGAAGATTATGATGCTTCAGGAGAGATAAAGGATAATTAATGGAGACAATTAGATAGAGGAAAGAGAATGGGATCCAATGGGCAAGTACAGGAACTGCGCTCAGGTAAAAGTATAATGAATTCACCCATTTGCATAGGAAAGAATCATGTTATTTGGATACAGACATGTATTAGTAAATTTGGTAATGCAAATATATGGCATGCAGCTTCTGATTGCTCATAAACATCTTGGAGGATAAGAGAAAATGATGTGACCAGGGAAATGCAATGTTTCAGTCTTTCTGAAATTTGTGATCATAAATTTAATGTAAAATATGATCAGTCAGCCTGGCATGGCTAGTTTTTTTTTCCAGTAATGTTCAGCTTTGTGGGCAAGTAAAAAATAAATGGTGAGACGAAGTCTCCCAGAAGTGTTTATGGTCAGATGTGCATGATAGAGGGAGAGAGAAGGAAGGAGTAGAGAGTATATCCAGGGAAAGGATTCTGATTACAGTAATGGACCATAGGAAGAGAGGCTGTATTAGCATGGCTGGAAGGCCAAGAGGGAGGGAGTGAGGTGGATGATTAGAAGGATGGAAGAGGACTACAGTGGCAGGCAGAAGGAGGCCATCCTCAGATAGTTTGGACTTTAGCACAGAGGATTTGATTTGATTTTTTTGAGAAAGGAATAATGACCCATCTCTCTGGGGTACAAAGGAGCAAAAATGATGTCCTCGTTGTCAGCAAAGTTAGAATTAAAGAAGGAATGTGTGATACTGTGATTTATAAGAAATAACGCATTTGGTGATTCAAATGGCCAAAATATAGTTCTCATATATGCTTGAACTACGTGGGGGTTATGGAGAGCGACTCCCCAGGGAGTCAAAAATCCACGTAGGACTTCTGACTACCTAAAAACATAACTACTAATAGCCTATTGTTGACGAGAAGCCTTACTAATAACAAAGTTGATTAACGTACATCTTGCATATCCTATTATATTGCATATTCTTACAACAAAGTAAGCTAGAGAAACGAAGTGTCATTAAGAAAGTCATAAGAAAAAGAAATACATTTATAGACCATCCTGTATTTGTTGGAAAAAAAAAAAAAAAACCTACATATAAGTAGACCCCCATGTTGTTGGGTCCATGTTGTTCAGGGTGTTGTATATTTTGGTCTTCATCCAATTCATGGCTCACAGCTCCCTGAACCTTTGAATTTCCTTCACAGCTCCCCAAACCTTTGGAATTTCCTAAGTAATGAGAGCAATAAAGGTGTCTTGTTATGTTAATTGACTGTTGCAAAGCACCTAAGCCTGGGAGTCGTTTGTCAGTGCAGCCCACCATATGATTAAAAGGTTGGAATGTCCAGGCCTAGTCAACGACCTCTGACCTCCAGGAGGGGAGAGGGCATGGAGTTTGAATAAGCTGCTAGTGGCCAACAGTTTAATCATTCAGGCCTATGTATGAGGTCTCCCTAGAAACCGAAAGGAGAGGGTTCAGAGAACTTCCAGGTCAGTGAACACTTGAAGATGTGGAACTCTAGTGGGGAGATATAGGAGAGACCGTTTTACTAATGGCAAACTGAGTTCCAGACATTTCTGTCGTCATGGAGGAGTAATCGAGTCAGATCATAAGACACCCAGAGCATTATGAAGAAAATCTCATGGATAAGAGATGGCCTTTTAGGTGTTCTTCTGTGATGCCTGGGACACAAGGATGGAGTCAAGTTTAATATTCACAATATTTTTCCAATAGGGGGTCCCTGGGTGGCTCAGCGGTTGAGTGTCTGCCTTTGGCCCAGGGCGTGACCCCAGGGTCCAGGATCGAGTCCCACTTTGGGCTCCCTGCAGGGAGCCTGCTTCTTCCTCTGCCTGTGTCTCTGCATCTCTCATGAATATGCAAAATAAAATCTTAAAAATATATATATATATTGTTGGGCTGGCTGAGACAGGGGCACCCAAAATGGCAGACATCTCAAATTGGGTCAAAATGGCTGATCTTCCCGCCAAAGCAGCCCTGACCACCACATCATCTCCAGTAAATGGAAGCCTAGACAGGAAACCGAAACTTTCCATCCAGGGACCACCCCCATCGTCTGTACTACCCCCACCCCCAGCCAATCACTTAGGGACACGGTGTTCCCTTGCCTAGGCAAGGGGAACCCACCCAGATCTGGACCCGGAACCAATAAGGCTTAAAAACCCCCACACTCCCCAACCCGGGTGCCACTTCCCTGACTCAGGCCACCTCTCCGAGTCATGGAACCTCACCCCTCACCCGGGAGCAGTCCCCATAAAGCACTCTCGAACCTACTACTGCCTGGCTCTGCTGTTTTTTTATTTCTCTGCCATTCATTTGGAGAAAAAACTAATATATCTATCCAATCCCCAGTATGGCGTGGGCCCTTACTCAGAAGTTGCACCATCCTATCCTATCCTAACAGCCCCGTTACAAACAACGGTTACTGTGTAATCGGTACTTTCTAATCGAATCCCAGAGCCGGGGCTGTCTGACAGCATTAGGGTAAGGTCAAGAACCCGTCCAAGTTTCCTCTTTGGGCTTGATGTTTAAGGCAGTTGGCTCTGACGAGGCTGACAAGTGACGGGAGGGTACCGGGGGCTCTGCGGCCCTCACCGTCAGCCTCCGTGCAGGGGGTACATGCACAGCCCCAACGACTTCTAAAACAAGTGGACGTGGAGTCCACACACACAGAAGTGGCCCTTGCTCTGCGACTGTCACCGCTTGACCTTTTTGAAAATGACAGGACTGCCCTGGGACTCGGTTTCTGTACCTATAACACAAAATGTTTTGGGTTCGAACATTTCCAAGGCCTCTTTTCGTAGTAAGGGCTCGAGATGCCACTTGCCACTTGCTGACGGTCCAGCTTGTGACTCACCTGCATGTTTCAGCTGAGGTGCTGGCTCTACTTTGTCATTTGTACTGTCTTTTGATAAACGTCCTCCACATCAAAATGTCCCCAATGTCAAACAAGCTGTTTTCAACCTATTATGTAGTGGTTTCTTCCTGATTCTGTAAGGGGAGGGAAAAAAAACCCAAAACCCCAAAAAACCCAAAACCCTTCATTTCCATTTTCTACGTCTAAAATTCGTCAGCCTTTCTCTTACTCACTCTTTCAATACTCCTTAAAACATGGGGGTTTGTGTGTGTGTGTGTTTGGTCTCATTTTGTTTTCTTTTTTCTCCTCTCCACTCTTCTGGGAACATTTTCCATCTTGGCTAGCTCCTACACGTTTTCGACAAAGTTTTTAAAGTACTTAACCGTTAAGTGCATTTTAAGCTATTCCTAAACTCTTTTTAGACTTTTGTGTGTGTGTGTGTGTGTGTGTAAAGATGATCTCCTTTACGGTTCAAACGGAGAAGCAAGTAGGAAGCCCTCGGCAAGGCCTCCGGCTCCGTCCCTTGTCTGGCCGGTACTCGGCCCCGCCGCGGCCCTCAGGAGCTCCTCCTCTCCGCGCTGCTCCACCCGGCAGCTACTTCTGCACGGAGGATACTCCCTCTGCCGACCGTCGGGAATCTCCCGGGTGCTGCCCGTGAGGGACCCAAACAGGCTGGAGCGTCGCCTGCTGCCGAGGGACACGCTGCCCCCGAACCCGCCGACGTCGCGGCTTCCGTGGGTCGCGAATCCTGACGCGGCCTACCTGGGTCGTGCGTGGCGCGGCGTCTCGCGGGGCAGCGGTCAGGGCTGCACCTGCGGCTCGGCTGAGGTACGTGTGACGGGAGAGCAGGTGGACGCGGCGTGGCCGGAAGAGGAGGGGCCGCCAGGGGCCGGAAGGGCGGCAGCAAGCCCTCTTCCGGGAGAAAGCGCAATCTCGCGGGGTCTCGTGGGAACTCGTGGGAACCCGTGGGATCTCGCGATGCCCGGCCACCTCGTGGCGGGAGAGGAGAGCGCCGGGAGGAGAGCGGCGCGGGTGGCCTGGCTGCCGGGGCTGTGTCGCCGCGGGACCTGCCTCAGGCCGCCTGAGCCCCCGCGGCGGTCCCGGGGAGCGTGTCGGGGAGCGGTGCGCCCCCCGCAGGCGACGGCGCGTGCAGCTCCCGGAGGGCCTGGGCCGTCGGACGGGCTCCCGAAGGCTGACGTCAGGTGCGAGAAAGAGAAACGGGGGAGGGAGCAGGAGACCTCAGCGGAGCGGCTGAGCGCAGAGCCGGGGAGGCTCCCTCTTGGCGCCTCGAGGTCAGCGCCCCGAGGTCAGCGCCTGGAGAGCAGCGCCCGGAGATCAGCGGCTTGAAAGCAGCGCCCCAGAGCAGTGCGTGAGGTCAGCGCCCCGAGGTCCGCGCCCCGAGGTCCGCGCTGGAGCCCAAACCAGCACTGGGGCCTGTAACAGCCTGTGTCCCACCCGAGCGCCCCCGGGAGGGAGTCGGCTGAGCCCAACCATGGCAATGGAAGATGGCTGCCCGACTGTGAAGGACTGCTGCTGATTCCTAAAGCTGGACTGCTGACCTCAGATTATTGGGGGCCATTTAAGAGGTCGTGCCCCTTGGGGCACCCGGGGGTCTCCGCGGTGGAGCGCCTGCCTTCGACCCAGGGCGTGGCCCCGGGGTCCTGGATCGAGTCCCACGTCGGGCGCCCTGCGTGGAGCCTGCTTCTCCCTCTGCCTGTGTCTCTGCCTCTCTGCCTCTCTGTCTCTCATGAATAAATAAATAAAATCTTTGAAAATAAGTAAATTTTAAAGAAGTCCTACCCCACACTCACTCACATAGTTTAAACAACAAACAAGAGCGGTGTAGCTCGTCCCCACGCCAGCTGGGTTCTGAGACCGGCCGTGCCGTCAGCTGTCAGCCTGCCTGCCCCTGCGCCGCTCCGGTGGTTTCGCCCCAAGACGGGCTCTCTTCCAAGGCTCCGTAACGGCTCCCGGTTCTCGCCCCGCAGTTTGACGATTCCGTGGACCGGGTCTCGGCCCAGGCGCCCGCCTTGCCATCGCTGACTCGGTGGTGGCTGCACGGCCCTTCTTCTTCACTCGTGGGACGCCTGTTGGCAGTTTGGGGTCTCGTGACCGTGTCCGCACCGACTGCGTGGAGGCCGCTGCCCCCAAGAGCATTAAGGGCGGAGGAACAGCAGGCGGTCCGACGGCGCCACTTTCGCAGAGCAGATCTAAGTGGGACGTGAGAGGCAGGATGGCCTAGTGGCGTGTGGGCCCCTGTGCTTACTGACCGTGCGGAGCCTGGACGTGGCGGCGCCCTCCTTACCGGCTGCCCGCGTTAGGGCTCGGGCCCTTACCCACGCCGTCTCCTGCAGCGATTATAGCAACCTCATAAAGTTAGCGGTACTTAGTTTTTATCCAGAAGAAAGTCTGTTTTGACATTTGATTTTGAATTAAAGCCAAAATGACTAAAAGTGGTACATCGTATCGTAATATACCAGAAGTCTATATCAGAATATATATCAGAATTTTTTTTTGAAAGATTTTATGTATTCATGAGAGACACAGAAAGAGAGAGAGAGGCAGGCTCCGTGCAGGGAGCCTGATGCGGGACTCCATCCGGGACCTCGGAGTCACGCCCTGAGCTGAAGGTAGACGCTCAACCACTGAGCCACCCAGGCATCCCATCTATCAGAATTTATAATTTTTTTATCCTGTTATATTTTATACCCATAGGAATTAGAAATTAGTTCATAGTTTAGTGTCTTGCATATTTCCTAGTTTATAATGCCTCAAATCTTTTAGGTTTTAAGAACTAAAGTATATGTATATACTAACTGAAAAAAATTGGAATATAAACGGAAAAAAAAGAGTCAATGAAAACGAAGAAACAAAATCTTAATACTCAAATTTGATCTTACTAAATAATTGTCTTTTATTTTTCTCTCCTTCCAGTCACCTTTACAGTTTTTGGTGTGCCCCATTGATAGGGTGAATACGGAAAAAATTTAGTGAAGGAGAAATGATGCTTGCATCTGGTAACAAACACATAATATGTTCCAGATCAATGACTAATTGTAGAACAGAAAATACAAATCCCTATGACAATTATTTTTATGTCCTTGAACCTCAGTTTTCTCATCCATAAAGTAGAGATAATAAAACCAGGATTGTGAAATGAATAGAAACAATATATATAAAGCAAACCATTTAACATGAATCGGCACCCAAAATACATTTTTCCTGCTGCTATCAAAGGAAATTAAATTATTGTCTGATATAAACTCACAAAGTAACCAATTTACTCAACGGGAGAATTTTCTTTTTTTAAAGATTTTATTTATTCATGAGAGACACAGGCAGAGGGAGAAGCAGGCTCCATATAGGGAGCCCAAGGTTGGACTTGATCCCAGGACCCCAGAATCAGGCCCTGAGCCAAAGGCAGACGCCTAACTGCTGAGCCACCCAGGGATCCCTCAAGGGAAGAATTTAAATGGATCTAGTCTAACTTTATACATATTTTATTTTATTTTTTTTAATTTTTTTTTATTTATGATAGTCACAGAGAGAGAAAGAGAGAGAGGCAGAGACATAGGCAGAGGGAGAAGCAGGCTCCATGCACCGGGAGCCTGATGTGGGATTCGATCCCGGGTCTCCAGGATCGCGCCCTGGGCCAAAGGCAGGCGCCAAACCGCTGCGCCACCCAGGGATCCCACTTTATACATATTTTAAAGACCTAAACTATTCTATTCAGGGAAAGAGTCAAAAGAGTAAGACCTGAGTTTCTTAAAAGCAACATGACCAAGAATCTTCTCTTGAAACTCATGTCTTCCTGGCCACTATAAACTCCTTGTGATTGACTAAAGGAACACTCTGGGAAGACAATAATTTTCAAGATCTTTTATGGGATTCTTCTATTTTCCAAAGTTTTTATTATTTTTTGGAAGTCTCTTGATTGACCCATTATTCATTTCTTAGAAATTTCTGAATTTGCCCATCATGTTGAAGGGTAATTGAAGATTCTTCTGTGTCCTAAAACCTATGGTGGAAGTTTGTTAATATTTTTTCTGCTAAGGAAATTTTACATGTTTTGGATCTTGAAGGGAGGCAGAGCCAATCTCTTAAATGAAAGGTGAAGGCACTGGATGCCTACCTTTCCAACTTCCCATGCAGCTGACTCATGACTGTGTAGAATATTAGGGCAAATTTAAAGGAAGGGAGACACTTGTCTATATATAAAGACTGGGGAAAAAGCACTCAGGAAGTGGGAAGAGCTTCTCCAAAGGCCCAGGTAGAGGTACTTAGTGTTTCTGAGGAATAGTAAGGAGGTCAGAGTGACTGGGGCACTGTGACTATGAGGTTGAGTAACAGATTTACAAGTGTATGTTATACACATTATCCCAAGAACATTTATAAGAGAGAGCACCTGGGATCAAGAAAGGATGTGACTTGCCCAAGATTGTACAATAAGTGCCCAAACCAGAACTCAGTAGCTCTTCTGATCTCAAGTCTTGTGTTTTCACCAACATGCCATTTTGTATTCATCTGTATGAGTGAATTCATCTGTATGTATTCATCTGCCTTAACATGATTTTTTTTTTCATTTAAAATTTTTTTTAAAAGATTGTATTTATTCATGAGGGATATACACAGAGAGAGGCAGGGACATAGGCAGAGGGAGAAGTAGGCTCCCTGCAGGAGCATGCTGTGGGACTTGATCCCGGGACCTGGGGATCACCACCTGAGCCAAAGGCAGATGCTCAACCACTGAACCACTTAGGCATCCCAAGCATTATCTTTATACTTTATACATTTGTTCTTTATACATTTTTTGGTTAAAGCTACCAGACATCAGGAATCACGGCTTCTTGTATTGCACTGAATGCAGCAGATTTCAAATAGATGCTTCCTAAATACCTTTGTTAAATCATTCTAACAATTGAGTCTTCCTTCAACTTTATTGTGATAGATGGCCGAATTTCTTAATTTGGTGGGAATATTTTAGAATAGGTTTATCTGATTATCTAGCAGTTTAGCAAATGCATTTTATATTTGCATTATTTATGTTTAAAGCCATTTAAAAGTTTTACATGGAATATAAAATTACTCATATGAAAACGTTCAACTAAGGAGACAAAGGTTAAAATCATATTCAATAATCGAAATCATTCATAACATACTGTCATACAGATACACAAACACACGCATAGGTATATACACACATACATAAGGATTACCCATAACTAACTGAGTGTTCAAAAATATTTTTTAAATCCCTAATGAAGAACTAAATGGGTCTTTACCGATAGTGTAGTATTAAAGCAGACAGGTGATTTAATTTGTGTTATTTAAAAATGTAATTATTAAATATTCATGACATTTTATACTTTATGAGACTGAAATACTCATACCAAAATCATATGGTGAAGATAAAACGTAGACAAAGAGTCTGGGTTCCCACAGCCACCGACCCCAAAATGACCCGCTAATAAATGCCAGATTCTCATCTTGTAAAACTCCTATGGGAGAATAATAAAGGATGAACATTTGGCCCAACGTTTATTTTTATAAAACAACCACCTTTAGTTTTCTTTCAAAAGAATCATTTTCCTGCTCTATAAAAGTCTATGGTCCTTTATGAAAATATGTACCTCATATCACACAGCCAGAGCCACAAATTTGGGCAGGTACACACAGAACTTCAGACTTCCAGCCTATCCAATCTAGGTGACTTAAATTAAAGTTGATATTTATGCTTATATTTTACTATTCCTAGCAAATTTACCAGTTAATTATATAATCCTTCATTTTTCTTAGACCACGGCTTGGGTTGTGAAATTGGGGGGAATAAATTTATGTAGGTTTAAAATAGAAATACAATGAATATAATCAGTCTTGTGATTAGTAATTGGTATAGGCCAGACATTCCCAAACATTTTAATCCAGGGAAACTACAGAATAGATGAGTAAACTCACAGCACTAAAGAATAACGAGGTTGTGACTAATACAAATGTAAATGAAAACACTTGTATCAAATATACTTAGAGGTGACTCAAAATTAAGAGATCAGGGATAGGTGTGCCAAGTGGTATCTACAAAACTCTGTTTGCCACACTCCCAGCTCTCCCTTAAGAAAAGCAACTCCTGGAATCTCTGTGGTTAATAAATGCTATGGCTCATGCCATGTAAGTCTACTCCAACTTTGGTTATTACTCAGACCAAGAGTTTGTCCTGGAGCCAGAGACCTAGCCACATACAGATATTTCATATTCTCTAAGGAGGTGTGGTAAGAAAATCTTGCCCCATAGATTAGATACTCCTATCAGATAATAGCAAATTACTTAATCACATCCTATCTGGGGGAAAAAATGAGTGTTAATTACATTTTAAAAGTCAAATAATTAGTATTCCTACATTCCCTTAGTTTTCAGATTATCCATGTGATTTGCTGTGAATTTTAGTTTTGAAGATCTAGGACACAAATGTATAAGGGCAGTGAGAGGTTCCCCAAGCTACTTTGTTTCTTTTCTTTTCTTTCTTTCTTTTTTTTTTTTTTAAGATTTTATTTATTCATGAGAGACACAGAGAGAGGCAGAGACACAGGCAGAGGGAGAAGCAGGCTCCATGCAGGGAGCCAGATGCAGGACTCGATCCTGGGACTCCAGGATCATGCCCCGGGCCAAAGGCAGGCTCTGAACTGCAGAGCCACCCAGGAATCCCCAAGTTTCTAATATAATCTTACACATTAGAGGAGTGAGACTCTCTTCCTTATAGAAAAGAAGGCCTGGTTCTTGATGGCAAAAAGTTCTGGGTAGATTACAGGTTAGGAAGGAAGAGGGAGAAAGGGAGGAGAGTGAAAGTAGAGAGAGAGAGAGAGAGAGAGAGAGGAAGAGGAAGAAGGGAGGACAAAAGAGAAGTTACAAAAACAAAAATACTTCCCAAATGATTTTACCTAAAAAACTAAAACTCCAAAAGACACAAAGAAAACTAACCTAGACAAGAGAGCCAAAAATATCAAAATTAACAATTGGAAGATGAATTTAAAGCAGAAAATTAAAAAATTATAAAATTACAGAACTTTGAAATTAACTATAGTATGGACTCTCAAAGAAATAAAAGAAGGAAAAACAACAAATAGGCAGAGATGATGAAAGAAAAGGTGGGTGAGAAAATCAAAAAAGAAATCTTAAAGAAAATGACAGGGATAACTTCTAGAATGAAGTTGGGGACATATCCCTTGTAGTGGAAGGCTTAATGGCAGAGGAAGGAGTGTGGGGATAGCTGACAGCCTAGGTTTGAATATGAGCTCTGCATTTTCAGCTATGTGACTTTTTCTGCAAATGAAATGTCCTCTCTACGTCCCTGTTTTTTCATCTATAAAATGGAAATATAAATATTTTTCTATCTCAAAAAGTGATTACAAAGTTATTAAATAAACTCATGGTTCTCAAGTACTTAGAGTGGTGCCTGGTTCATTGTAATTGCTCAGTGAATATAAGCCTCTTCTTATTCTTTTGTGCATATTTGAAATGCTTAAGGTTTTTTTTTTTAGAAAGAGTAGAGATAGAATAAAAACCGCAAAAAAGTATAATTAGCTAAGAATATATCTGTAAGATAAATACAAATTTTAAAAGTTGTTCACAGAAGATCCACAATGTGAAATATTAATTTTAACAGAATTTGTGCCTCAAAAATAATATTTTTTAAATTAAAGACTATGAGGGAAGCACCAGAGAATTAAAAGTAATTTCTCTGTTTATGTTAGAAGAAATCAAGAGATACCATGCTGATTTAGAGAATATTTAGAGAAACAGAAAATGTAGAAAAGTGGAAAAAATCAAGTAGTGCATACGCAATAGAATAGAAAACAGTAGAAAAAGCAAACAATCTTAGACATATAGAAATAAAAAAACAAGATGTCAAATATAAGAATAGAAACATGTGACCTAAAAAAATATAAACTGGTTAAATGATATTATATAAAATTAAAACTTCAAGTGTTAGATTAAATAACAATACGCTACTATATGCTATTTAAACTAGAAAACTAGAACTAAATTACACATCTTTCTAAAACACAAAACAATGTAGGAGACAAAACAGGTTAATTTCTAAAAATACAGTTGTTACAAAAGACATTAACAATCTTAACCTTCTCTTACCCTTTGATAACCTATGGTATAAAAAATAGATTAATAGAAAGCTTACGTAGCCATAAATAAGTTTTGATATTTCATATAAGCACATGTAACTATATAAATACAAAAGTTTAACATGATATAAATATGTATATGTGCAAATTACATAGTTAACTATCCTGTAAACATAGATTTGGCATGTTTATAATGGTTGAACAAAGCTTTAAAAAAACTTCAATTTGTCTAGAAAATAGTATTTAGTCAATACTTTCTGCTCATAATGTGATACAAATGACCTTTATTAGCAAAAGCTTAAACGACCAAGCAAATAACTTTTTTGTCCATCTGAGATTTTGCTAATTGATTTTCACTTAAAACCTCTATGAAATTTAAACTCACTTTTCTAAATAGCTCTTAGATCAAAGAGAAGATCAAAACTGCATTTGTAGAGTATTAAGGAAACATTAGCCTTATTAAAAGACAGAAGGAGGTGGAAAGCTAGCCAATTAATGTTATGAATTTAGTATAACCTTTTTACCAAAATCAGAAAAAAGAGGACATCGCAAGAAAATAATTAAAGAATAATCTTGCATATTAATGTAGATGCAAAAATTCCAAATGGAATGTGAGGAAGCACGGGCTGAATTATTTATCCAGACCAAATAGGCTTTATTACAAAAGTGCAATTAATTTTTAGTTCTCTTATGTGTGGATAATTATATCAACAATATAAGCGAAACAAACCATATGAGAATTTTAAAGATGTCTCTTTAATAGAGAATTTAGACAGAATTGTAATGGACACATAACCTTTCTATACTTAGTTTCCTCATTTGCAAAATGTGGGTAAATAATGGTATGTACCTGGGAGGTTTGTTGTGGGGATTAAAGAAGTTAATTCAGATAATATGTTCACAGTGTGAGAGAGTATCATATAAATATTAGCTACTATTTTCAAGAACCATTTCCCTTAAAATTTGGAATACCAATATTATAATCATCAATATAATAAAGACTATCTCTATGCCCAGAGCCATCATGACCATGAACTGCAAAAAGGAGTTATTGTCATCGAAATGAACAAAAATATGACATGCATAAAATGATTATTTTGATATTTTTCAAAATTTTTTGCCAATATTGTTTAAAACGTAAAGATATAATGATCAGCTGAAGAAGACAAAATTACAATTTTTATATAACTTGCTTATATTTCCTGAAAACTATAACTTTGGATCTCATAGAATTCTGTAAAGCCGCAAGTTACAAAATGAAGACTTTCTATACACCAAAAATGTCATATTTCATATAAGATTTCTTTCTCATTAATACAAGTAACATTAAAAAAATTGAAATAAATTTGATGCTTACTAAGAAGGAGATTTATGTAATTTATGGTGTAATCATCCAATGAAATATTCTGTATATATTAAGATTGAGGTTTTGAAGCATTTTTAATTAGTTGGAGATATTCCTGTAATAGTTGTATGATAAAACAAGTAATTGCTGCAAATTTGTGGTTTACATCCAGTAATATATAAATGTACAGTGAGGAATTATAAAATATTATTAAAGAATATTCATCCCTACTTGCTGGAATTCACTTTGATTCTTCTTTTCTACTTTCTAAATTTTCTGCATGATTATTTCATGACTTATATAATTTGAAAAATACATTTAAAAATTACAATAACTAACATCTAAGTGCAATTTATTCTATTATTATTCTAAGTGCATTTTATTTTATTATTATTTTTGGTGCAATTTAAAAAAGCTTCGTTGACTCTACCATAAACCTCCAACATTTTATATTTAAGTAACAATTTACAAATAATCTATACTTGTGTGTTCTGAGACTTTGGGACTATGTATTGAAATAAAATTTCGTGATGAATTTGAATAATATATTTACATTTGAGATGTCATTCAAAGCTGTATCAGAAATTTCTGGTTTGAGTAACATTTAGAAACTAGAGTAAATGGAACTGTTAAGAACAAACAAGTAGAAGACATTGGCATACTCCTAGTGTGGAGGAGGAGAAGTGTGTATTCCTCTGGTCCATAGCAGCATATGAGGAATTGGCAGTACTCAGAAGGGAATACCCGGGAGGCTGGAATCTAGGCAGAGAGGTTATGAAAAATTCCTCCTCCTACATGTAGCACAGAAACTCTTGAGCCATCAATTGTAAAGATACATTGGGACAATATCTTTATCAGCGATAAATAGTATGAATATCCCCAAGGAGTTTGGGGGTCTTCTTGATGCTTTGCTGTGGTGTGTGAACTCATGAAGTTTGCACAACGGTGTTAGGAGTTTTAATAAGGACTGAATCTGAATTTCCTGCTTTCTCTTCAACATGGGAAGAGTAGCTCAGTGTATCCGCTCGATAGCGTAATACTGTGTGGTTGGGTTCTGAGAACGTTAGGAAGCACCATTCAGATAGAATGCCCTGCTACAGGCAGGAGCCCCACATGCCTCTTTCTCTAGGTTGATGTTATATCCTTCTTCCCTCTTCCTCGCATTCTAAGATCCAACAACCATGACTTTCTTTCTGTTTCTTAAACATATGTTCAGGGGTGCCAGGGTGGCTCAGTGGTTGAGCATCTGCCTTCGGGTCAGAGAGTGATGCCACGGTCCCGGGATCGAGTCCCACATCAGGCTCCCTGCATGGAGCCTACTTCTCCCCCTTCCTATGTCTTTGCCTGCCTCTCTCTCTGTGTCCCTCATGAATAAATAAATAAAATCTTTAAAAACAACAACAACATATGTTCACCTGGCATAAGGGGCTTCATACTTGTTGCCCCTGATGCATAGAATGCTTCAGCAAAATATTTACATGACTCTACCTCCTCATCATCCAGGTTGCAGCTCAGATATAACTTTTCCACATATATCTTCCCTGTCCACCTAACCAGCATCATTGCACTCATTCTCGATCACATTTTCCTCTTTTAAGGCTTCGAAACATTTGCAACTACCAGAAATTTTCTTATATATTTGCTTACTGATTCTTTTCTCTCTCTCCCACACTATAATTATAGGGTCATAATAGCAGAGTCATTATCCACAGAACCCACTGTTCCATCCATAATACTGAGAATAGTATGCAGCACGTAAGAGGCATTCAATAAGTGCTCGCGAATGAAAGAATAAATAAATACGTGAATTGTAGTAAACTTGAGACTTGAGATTTTGCCAGAGGTTTTAGTGAAAGGAGTCTTCCTCCTCCCACATCAATCTTTAAGCGCTTTCTTTTTTTTAAAGCACTTTCTTTTAATATATAAACATTATATAAGCTGTTTTTATTTTATATTTTGACTATTTGATCTACAAGGTGATTGCAGGGAAGATAAAATCTGGACACAGGGCTAAGTGTCAGAGTTCTAACGCTTCTATCTGCTGTTCAAGAAGCCAACATAGTGGGATGCCTGGGTGGCTCAGTGATTGAGCTTCTGCCTTCGGCTCAGGTTGTGATCCCAGGGTCCTGGAATCAAGTTCTGTATCAAGTGCCCTGCAGGGAGCCTGCTTCTCCCTCTGCCTATGTGTCTGCCTCTGTGTCTCTATCTCATAGAGATAGAGATTCTCACATAGAATAAATGAATAAAATCTTAAAAAAGAGAACTGTAGCCAACATAGGCAAGAGGAATGAAAGATTTTGTTGTTGGAATTCTTTTAGATTTGGTATATTATCCATGTGTATGTATAAGTCATTGGTCTTTATATTTTGATTTTCCTTTTGACATGTGCAGATTCCATGATGAAAATAATAAATTGGGGTGTTTGAATAGATTATTCTGTTATTATTTTATCCATTACCTTGTATTATAGCTTGGTAATCAATTTTGAAAGTTGAAGTTGGCATAGTAAGTGTTCTCAGATCAAGTCAGCCATATGTCTACTATGTATAAAAACACATAGTTTAAGATATCTTCTTTGGCCATATTATGCCTTATATATATGCTGTTAAATCTTTAAAGGAATGTAGATAAATTTTAAAAATCTGCATGGGTTATTTATGTCACATATTCAATTATCTCTAACATATGATCCATAAAATATTTGGATTTCTTGTCTTATAGTTCATGATACAAATGATTAAACATGATTAAAGCAAGTAATTAAACTTGAATATTAATACTAGTATTTTTTTTGATCTTTTGGGATTTTTAGATTCAAGAGCAAGAAGTAGTTTAATTTTTAATTTTGCATTTGCATAATCTGTCCTGTATACAATTTTAATATTAACAAAAGTACTTATACAAGGCTAAGATTTTTTCTACTTTGAAAAAAACTTACTTCCTTTAGCTTTCAAAGTAACAAAGACAAGAGATTATTTATGCTTAGTGTTAATTAAAATATTTATTGCAATTAATAATGTTTGATAAGTAGTTTATAGCATGAGATGCTTTAGACTCCTGTTCCAAAATATAAAAGGATTATTCTTCTGATGAAAATATACTTTTGTATTGGCATTAACCTTTTCAATATATACTACAATCTTTGTGTATGTATATATTACAAAAATAGATAAATATAAGTAAATTAGACATTTACGATATGTTGGAGAGTACATGAGCTAATCTAAAATACAAACATCTTTTTTGAAAGAAAATAAGAGATTGGTTGCAAGAGAGGAAGGCTGCTTAACTACCTCACTGATTCTTAAAACCTGTTGGAAAATGAAGCAAAACCAAGGGAAAAGGCCCTGCAGGGGTTATGAAGCCAGTTAAGCTTCATACATATGTTTGCTGACAGTTGGAAGAATGAACATTTCTCATCCCCCTTTGACTGCATTAAAAAACGTTGGAAAAGCTTGTGGATTCAGGTTTCATGCTCTTTGCAACTGAATTCCTTTCCTTTTCATATTTTAAGTTTGTAACATGTTCTATATAGTCCTTAAGTGAACATCCTGTTTTCAGGACTTCTAAAACTCCATTGCTTTGAACAGTGTGCCACATGGCAATACTACAAACATAAAGAGTCCAGCTGTTAAGATGGAAAATACCATATAAATCACTGTAAAAGCATCTTGTCTTACTACTTTGGAGAGCTCACTGAAGTATTTTAAAGGAAAGGGATACCAACTTTAAAAGCCTCCAAAAAGCACTGTCATGATTCTTTGGATTTTCGATTATAATCTCAGGCTGTTTCGCGAAGGGAAGGTTTACATAGCCTGTTCCCTGAGTAAAGAAGTGTATTTTTTCCACTAAATTTCTCAAGTGTACTCTTGTCCCTGAGCCCCTCGATGTGGCTTGTGAAATTTGAAACCGTATCGTAATTAATTCTATGTAAATGACAGTCTTTTATATAGAAAGTTCTTTGAAATAAAATTCTAGCTATTTCTACCTCACCCTGAAAAATAAAAATAAACTCCTGGGCAAGTCTTCCAGATTGAAAATGTTTCTGGGAAATGACGCACCCTCAACTAGGACAGTCCTAGAATTTGGAGCATCTTGGAAAAATACTGAGGTGGAGTAACACTCAGACTACCTCCGCCAAGGGTAGTTTTTATTCTTGATGTTATACATTTTTAAGTTGAACAGATATTTTACACACTGACAGAGGGAATTATGGTGAGAAAAGCAGAAAGCGTCTAAATGCTATATGAATGAGGGCTTGGATTTAGAGACACAGATGAGGCTGTGGAACCATACTAAATGTTGAATAATGTTACTTCCTTATCCCGTTTCTGTCCAGAATTCTACAATGTGATGCTCAGTAAGATCTCCTATTCTCTCAGTTCAACTGCCTCTTAGTTTTTCATGTGACTGTGGGGTCATCATTCCAGGCAATCTCCAGGTAGTAAAAAAAAAGGAAAAAAAAATCTGTTACTACAGGAAACAATTTGAAATAGGAGTCTTAATCTATGTCAGTTTGCCCTGATTTCTGTTTTGCTTTCTTGATTTCCAAATAAGATTCTTAATCACTTTGTTCCCCTCGTTGGTCTATTTCAGAGATTTTGAGTGGGCTTTCTATTCCTTGGAAGAATTATTTATTTTGCTTTGCTTTGTTTCCTATTTGATTAGGAGGCAGCAGAGAATGGAATTATTATGGAGACTCTACTGGATTCAATACACGGTTTGTGGCAAACTATTTAACTTCTCGAAATCTCCTCATCTGTGAAATGGTGGGGAGCATAACACCTTTCTCATAGAGTCATTATAAAAAATTAAATGAATAAATATTTTGTTAAGAGTTTGCTACAGTGGGATCCCTGGGTGGCTCAGCAGTTTAGCACCTGCGTTCGGGCCCAGGGCGTGATCCAGGAGTCCTGGGATCAAGTCCCACATCTAGCTCCCTGCATGGAGCCTGCTTCTCCCTCTGCCTGTGTCTCTGCCTCTCTCTGTGTGTCTCTCATGAATAAATAAATAAATAAATAATAATTAATTAATTACTTAATTTTAAAAAAAAGAATTTGCTACAGTGCCTGGCACACAATAAATGCTTGGGCAGGGATGGATAATATACAGACCAACAATACTGGAATTTATAATCATAGTTGATTAGCTCTGTGCTTAACAGCAGCTTAGAATAATTTAGAGATATAGAGTATTAGAGATAGAAGGGCCTTAGGGATTATTCAGTTAGCAATTTCATTTTATAGATGCAGAGTTGAAATCCAACTTAAGAATGTGAAGTGCCCAAGGCCACTTCATGAAGGATCTGAGACAAGGTCCTCTCCTTCCATTTTGTAAGTTCTGTATCTTTGTGTCGCACCATGTTCCTATTACACATCTCTCTATTTTTACTTTTGGCAGCTTCTCAGGGAGGGTGAAACATATGCTTGACAACATAGCTGCTGGTAAGATACCAGAGAAGTTTGTTTTCTCATTGCACCTTTTAAGATATGCCCTGTTGATCGAGTAAAGTATGACCTACGGAGCAAAGTATGGAGATTGTTTCTGATGTTTCCATTACGTAGACATGATCATGATATATTTCAACAACCATCTTTTTAAAAGAAAGGACTCATTGGACTTAATATTCAAACAAGAAGGTCATCTACATATTTAAATCACAAGAATGAAACATAGAAGCAGGCCCTGGATGCATGTTTGTAAAGCCATTTTGCAATGAAATGTAAAGACCAGCACTATAATGCCTTTTGTGGGATCAGGTTAATGCTTACTGTGCCTGGAGCTTCCCCGTTTGACAAAGAAGAGTTTAGATTTATCAAATGTTAAACACATGGCTTTAACGGTTCGTAATAGGAACATTCCTGAGGGATTTGCACTAGTTGTGAGGTTGTATTCACTTCACTTTATTTCTTTCCTGTGGCTCTCCCATTTCCCTTTGGGATGTGTTTCATGTGTCTGTTATTGCTTTGAAGATTTTTCATTTCTATCTCATGCTTAACACCTGCCATTGACTCTTGTATAACTTATGAGAAATGAATGGCATTCTTCCCCCGGGTTCCAGTCTTTATAAGGTGAAGGCACTTGTGCTGATTTAGGGGGAAAAAAATGTAAATTTCACCCCTTTTGTACTAATTTGAGATTTTACTTTTGGGGGGGTTGATAAATTTTTTGAAACTTCGTATTTTATTTTTATTTTTTTATCTCTTTTATTATTACACTGTAGAATAAAGCAAAATAACAGAAATCTTGTGGGTTTTTTTTCAGATAATACATACATGAGAACACTGAATATAGAGATCACTTGAGACACCAGAAAATTCTTCTAGAAGATTATTTTATTCCCAGTTATCTTTAGATTTTTGACCTTTGTTAAATGGTGATAAATATCTTGTCACAATTCAAATCTGAAAAGAGACTTAGACGTTGCTACATCATAAAATGGTTTATGCAGGGTAGTATTCAGGACTCAATCATGAATGTCTGCCTGTTAATCATACGGGGAGATTGTCTATACTTTAAGTTTATGCCTGTCAGTGTGTAGGTGGCAAGAGCAGTACATTCTGAGTATAAACTGATCATCACTGAAATGAATAACAGAAAAATGTATTTGTGAATGTGCTTCCAGAGTGAATCGATGGAAAACATTCAGCTTGTATTTAGGTGGTTGTATCTGTTACTTTCCTGTTTTTATCAGATTTGAATTATGAGATTGAAATTAGGTTTTAAGAAAAAAAAAAAACATTGTGGTTTGAGAAAACCTTGCATTTAAAGGAATACTACTTATTTTCTTAAAGTAATTTCTTAATTTTCATTTAAGAAAAGAAAATAAGAAGTATTTGCCTTTCTGGAAGGGTGATTCTTTCTCATAATTTTCTGACCTTTACTCAGCTGGTGCCAGGACCATATAACTTTTACAGATATTACAGCTTCCCTTAAATTTAAGCCTTCATAATTTAAGCCTTTTTAGTTTGAGAAGAAAGAAGAACACACATCTTTTAATCTCATCAGAATGATATTTTGATTCTAAACAGATCATTTAATAAGTAAATATAATGTTCTTAAGAGGCTTGAGTGGGAATTTTGGCAAGTGGCAAGCACATGAGTTTCAGCAGTGATGACTATTTTCAAAAAACATTCTGAGGCCAGTTTCTTGATGTCCTATTTCTGATTCTCCTTCAAAATGAATTTAGAGTTACATGCAATCATATTTAGAACAAATTTAGGTGGCATTCTTTGGATAAAGAAAATCTATAAAACTTGTTTTTTACGAGATAGAATGGCCATGATTAGATGCGTTAAGATGAGGAAAAAGTCCTGCACTTAAACAATTTTCATGTACCTTAAGTATTATCTCCTAGCCACACAAATGACTGAAATGAATCAGGGGTCCCACTTACATTCGGAAAATTTAAAGTTATTTAATCATAAGATTTCTATCATTATAATCACACTTCTATCTTCTTTTTTTTTTTTTACATTTTTATCTTCTCCCTATTTTTTTGCCCATTATGAAATGGATTTTTTTTGCCATTTTGTCTGCGAACCCTAAATAAATGGTGAGGATGTAGGACTTAGAACTGACTAACATGTCTCTAGTTTTCTTTGACAATTATTAATATCTGTGTATCAGATTGATAATGATTGCCCACTGTTTTCTAAGGTTTGCTCACATCAATGGTAATGTAAACCAATTAATTGATTCCTTCTCCTCTCTTTGGCCTTGGTCTCCTTCTCTCTTCTAATCTTTTTGCTTTTAATTATATATATATATATATAAATTGTAATAGTATATATATACAATTATATATATATATATATAAAACACATATATAATAGAAAGTATATAGTTTGTGTATATGTATCTTAAATTTGTAATTTGAACCTGAGTTTATTTTCTGAATTGTAGATTGAGATATCAAACTGCCTGTTCAACACCTTCATTTTACTAGGTACTCTAATGGTTTGAATTTATTTAATACTTTTAACAATCTTTTTTTTGCCCACCCACCGCCCCTCTGATAACCACCAGTTTGTTCTCTGTATTTAATAATTTGTCTTTTTTCCTTTCTTTGATCACTTTTGATTCTTAAAATCGATATATGAGTAAAATCATATGGTATTTGTCTTTCTCTAACTTACTTCACTTAACATTATACCCTCTAGGTTCATCCATGCTGTTGCAAATGGCAAAAATCTCATTCTTTTTTATGTCTGAGTAATATTCCATTCCATATCTTTCTCCATTCATCTATTGATGGATATTTAGGTTGCTTTCATACCTTGGCTACTGTAAATAATTCTGGAATAAACACAGGTATCTTTTCAAATTAGTGTTTTTGTTTTCTTTGGGTAAATACCCAGTAGTGGAATTGCTGGATCAGATCGTAATTCTAATTTTAATTTTTTGAGGAATCTTCACACAGTTTTCCACAGTGGCTGCAACAATTTGCATCTCCACCAACGGGGTACAAGTGTTCCTTTTTCTTCACATCCTCATCAACACTTGTTATTTCTTGTCCTTTTTATTTTATTTTTAAAATTTTTAAAAATATTTTATTTGTGAGAGAGACTGAGCGAGCTCAAGAGAGAGCATAAGTAGGCGGAAGGGGCAGAGGACGAGGGAGAAGCAGACTTCCCACTGAGTAGGGAGCCTGATGCAGGGCTCAATCTGAGGACCCTGGAATCATGACCTGAGCCAAAGGCAGATGCTTAACTGACTGAGTCACCCAGGTGCCCCTGTCCTTTTGATTTTAGCCATTCTGACAGGTCTAAGGTGATATCCAATTATGGTTTTGATTGCATTTCCCTGATGATTAGTGATGTTAAATATCTTTTCATGCATATGTTGGCCATATGTATGTTTTCTTTGGAAAAATGTCTATTCAGGCCCTCTGCCCATTTTTAAATCAGATTATTTGGGTTTTTTGGGTATGTGTTGAATTGTATTCTTTATATATTTTGGATATTAAACCCTTATCGAATATATCATTTGCAAATATCTTCTCTCATTCAGTAGGTTGCCTTGTTGTTTTTCAGATAGTTTCCTTCACTGTTTAAAACCTTTTTATTTTGGTGTAGTTCCAACAGTTTAATTTTGCTTTTGTTTTCCTTGCCTGAAGAGACATATCTAGAAAAATGTTATCATGGCCAGTGTCAAAGAAATTACTGCCTATGTTTTCTTCTATGAGTTTTATGATTTATTTTAGGTTTCATATTTTGATCTTTAATCCATTTTATTTTTGTGTATGGTATAAGAAAATGGTCCAGTTTCATTCTTTTGCATGTACCTGTTCAGTTTTCCCAACACCATTTATTTAAAAGATTATCTTTTCCCCATTGTATATTCTTGCCTCCTTTGTCATAGATTAAGTGACCATATAATTGTGGGGTGTTTTTTTTTTCTGGGCTTTCTGTTATGTTCTATTGATCTATATGTCTATTTCTGTGCCTATATCATATTGGTTTGATCATTATACCTTTGCGGTATATCTAAAAATCTGGGATTATGACTTCCAGCTTTGTTATTCTTTCTCAAGATTGCTTTGGCTATTTGAGGTCTTTTGTATTTCCATACAAATTTTAGTATTATTTATTCTACTTCCATAAAAAGTATTATTGGTATTTTGATAGAAATTGCATGAAATCTCTAGATTGCTTTAGGTAATAGGGGCATTTTAACAATATTGGTTCTTCCTATCTATGAACATGAAATATTTTTCCATTTGTGTCATCCTCGATTTATTTTATCAACGTTTTATAGGTTTTGGAGAATAGGTCTTTTACCTCCTTGGTTGCAGCAACTGCAAATTTTGAAGTCAGTATTATCTCCATTTTGCTGATGAGAAAGCATCCAGACAGGTTAACTTGTTTAAGGTCATAATTTATATTACACGTGTATGTGCATGCATTTATATGTTTAAAAACTAAATAATTTTAAGATTAATAATACAGTTTTTAAAATATACGCATAGGACAATGACTAGATTTTGAGAACTCAAGTGTTAGTTGACCTTTACTCTTCCATAATATGGCCTATGTATGCATTAAGCCACTAAGATCTTGCGATTCTTTTTGAAGTATCATTGTATGAATCCTTAGTACTAATTTTTAAGAGTATAATAATGTATCATTCCAATTTCCAGGAAAATACTGGCTTATGGAAACACGTCTACTTCTTTATGCATCCAAAAGATCCTAAAGTATGATTAGTGATAGAAGGCTTTTTGTTTTGTAGTCATATTCCTACCATGGTCTTGGCCTTGTTTCTTTCTAGGCTTTATCCCCAAACACTTTTTTCCTGGTTGAGAATTTTGACTTGTATTTACAAAGTAAGACTCTCAAAATTGATCAGTAGAGTTTTTTAATCAGTTCTCTTCTTTTTATGAAGGTTTTTCAATTCTATACTGGGTAAGTCTTTATTAAAGGCATTTTCTGGGACATCTGGGTGGCTCAGAAGCTGAGCATCTGCCTTTGGCTCAGGGCATGATTCCAGAGTCCCGGGATCAAAGCCCACGTCGGGCTCCCTGCATGGAGCCTGCATCTCCCTCTGCCTGTGTCTCTGACTGTCTCTCTCTGTGTGTCTCTCATGAATAAATAAATAAATAAAACTTTTTAAAAAGGAATTTTCTGAAAAATTTGATATATATTCATTAGCCATTATATATAGCTAGTTATAGGACAAATACGATCTGCAAACTTATTATGTGCCGACAGTTAGCTAAGACAGGCAAAATTCCCATTCTTAATATATTGCTCAGGTGGGAGATATTGGACATCAAATAATCAATTTTCAGTTGGTGTTAAGTGTAGGAAGAAAACCAGAGAAGATGACGGGACAGTGACTGGATGGCTTATGGCACTGGCCCCAAACTGTGCAAGATCTAATCATGTTTAAGATCAGAAAGCCTAATGTGGCCATTGCACAGTGATTGAAGAGGAAGATGGTACAAGATAAGTTGAGAGTCATAGGCAAGAGTCAGATATATTGGTTCTCCTCCTACCAAATACAAAGACATTGTATTTGCTTCAACTGTGACAGAAAGTCATCTGTGTATTTTAAGCCAGGAAATAACATGAGTTAAAAACATGCTTTGAAAATCTATTCTGGCCTCAGTGTTGGGAATGGTAACTAGGGCCAACGGAAAGAATGTGTGTGCTTCATGGGCTCAGCGTTTGACAGAGTTTGACAGGTAAAGGTACTCACAGTGCATACACACTAGTGAGTACTTTTACCTCCATCCATCCTTCCTGTGAAAGAATAGAACATTTTTCAGAAATCTTTGACACACATACCATGTTAATTACATTTTACAAACATATAGACAAAATTAAAACTCATTTTTGCCCACTTAGAGTTAGAAATGTTTGGATTGGTAGGTTCATAGTGAAATGGCTTTTTTTTTTTTTTTCAGTACATCCAGTGTTACATGATATTTTTCAAGGGGCAAACTATTTTTCAAGGGGCATTTTGATTTGGGAAAGTGGCTGAAACTCTTTAATGTAATGTGTTTGAATTGTTACATTGTTCCCAATAATAGTATACAGTGGTACCATGGGACAGGGCAATTTCCTGCCATCTTATGCGGTCCTGTACTGGTGGGATATGAGATCATGTCATGAAATCCACGAGTGTGATTTATAAGACCCTTTGCTCAATTTTGCCTGATGTCATAGAGTAGACTTGCCTAAGGGCTATGTAGCAAGTGAGGTATGACTTCTCTAACCCCAATTTGTTTCTTTTTATTTTAATTAAAATAGAGTAAGAAAATAATTTTGTTAATGTGAAAGTGGCCTTCTACTTTACTTGATCTAGTTTTCTTTTAAGAAATCTGTTTTCCTTTAAGGATATTATTACTGACATAACTCTTTAGTTTTATGAAAATGTTTCAGTAATTTTGTGTCTTTTTTCCAAAGCCTTTACTCATAGTAGTCACAATAAGAAACAAAGCAGCCATAGTTTCTAAGGTCCAGTAGGAATATATTTATTGAGAGGAAAAAATTATAAAGGACAGCATGCAGAAATTTTTATATAAAGTAGTCCCAAGTGATATTGATAGAAATTATTTTTGATATCTTATGTTTCAAAATATGCTGTAGAAAAACAGAAAAAGACGATGCAATTGAATTATTTTTACATGCATCACAGTATATCACTTTGGCCTGTTCTGTTCATTACAATGGCAAATAGAGCACTTGCACCACAGAAAGCCAGGCTTCATAATTAAGTGACATCTATTTATATTTTATACCCATATTCAAGGGATGGAAAATTCATTCTGTAAACTTTATTTTTTAAAATGGATTACGAAAAGATATCATGGTTTTTTCCTCAACTTACAAGTCTCGGCTAAGTAAAAAAAAAGGAAAAAGTAGTCTATCTGTCATCTAAGTTTCATTCTATAGAAGACTAAGATTTGGTGCAATGACTAAGTTATTGTCTAAAGAAGACACCAGACTCTGCATTTGATGTCTGCACCTAGAACTTAGTACAAGGATGCCTCATGCTGTCATGGGTCACACGTATACAGACAAGGCCAGGACAACTGCTGATCTCCTTTCTCACTTTCCTACCTGGTGGCTAACAGGTCTCACTTGCAGTTTTCAAAACTAGCAGAAATGATGTCTGTGCAAGCCTGTTTAGAGTCCGTGCATTCCCTTTTGGAAAAGTGGCTCATGACTGCCGCTGCAGTATGGCTCCGTGATGGCAGTTTTAACTATTTGCTGATTGCACCTACAGAGCACCAGCAGTATTCCCCGATATTCCCTTGTGGACTACAGCCAAGACAGAGGAAACCAAGGGACCTGAGCCTAGACAGCAGGGCTCCCAAATCATAAGTTTGATAATAATAATGACACACAGGAATGGAGAGACTACAGGGAATATCTAGAGCAAATCTTACACACGACAGATGCCACTTGATAAACGTAGTTTAAAAAGAACATACTTAAATTCCATGTGCATGTGCAGCTGTTAAGCTATTTCTTTGTGTTAGACATATTCTAAATGATATAAATGATTCTAAAAGAGATACATTTATATAA
Organism: Canis lupus dingo; assembly: GCF_003254725.2. NCBI lineage: Eukaryota > Metazoa > Chordata > Mammalia > Carnivora > Canidae > Canis > Canis lupus. The sequence goes on from NC_064245.1 coordinate 4,736,934, forward strand.
AATTTGAAAAAATACAAGTCTTCAGAAAAACCACCCACAGTATCAACATTTAGGAAAATAACTGTTAGATATTTGGCACATTTATGACCGGCAGTTTTCATAAATGTATAAATATGAATAACATATATATTTTTCTGAATATAGGATTATAGTTATTTTATGCAATTTAAGAAATAACAAAACAGGCAATATTCTAAACGCTGTGTAAATATTAATCCTCAAAAACCCTATAAGATAAGCATTACTATTACTTCCATTAAATGAATCTACCCTAATGTTCATCAACAGGTAAATGGATAAATAAATTTTGATGTATCCATAAAATGGAATGTTTTTCAGCCACTACAAGAGATGAAGTACTGGTATGTGCTACAATATGGGGGAAGCTTAAAACATGACACTAAGTAAAAGAAACCAGGCAAAAAAAAAAAAAAAAAGTCACATTTTATAAGATTCTTTTTACATGAAATAAGCAAAATGAGAGAGAAAGCAGGTATATGCTATATGCTTGCTAGGAGTTAAGGGTAGGGATTAATGGGGAATGATTACTTGACAGATACTCAGTTTTTCTCTAGGTAATGAAAATGTTTTCAAACTAGAAAGAAGTGATGGTTGCAGAGTACTGTGAATGCACTAAATGCCACTGAATTGTACACTTTATTTATTATTATTTATTTGTTTGGTTTAGAGAGGGAGAGAGAGAGAGAAAGGGGGAGGAGTGGCAGAGGGAGAGAGAGAATCTTAAGCTGGTTCCACACCCAGCATGGAGCCCCACTCAGGCCCTGATCTCACAACACTGAGATCGTGACCTGAGCCGAAAACAAGAGCCTGACACTTAACCAACTGAGCTACTCAGGTGCCCCTGAATTGTACATGTTAGAATGGTTCATATGTTATATGAACTTCACCTCCATAAAGAAATAAATGAGAAAACTGAAGCACAGAGAGGTTTATTAATTTGCCCAAGGTCTTAACGGCTAGTAGGTTGTAGATCTAGGACTTAAGCTACAGCAATCTATGTCCATATACTATGCATTTAATTATAGTGAGGTACTACAAGTAGGATTGTATTTCTAGATTTAACTTGATGCTTTTGTAAGCAGTTTTCCTTAACATTAAGCAAATATTCCTAAAATGTTCATTTGTAAAATATAAAATGAATGTAACTAGCAAACTTTTCATATTATTAAATAATGAAATATATAGCTTTGTCTGGAGCTCTTACTTTTTTCTTATTAGTTTCCTTCTTTGCTCCCCCTTCTCCCCTATACTACAGTAATCTTTGTCTGCTTTTTTCCCCTCCATGAACTCTAGACTATTTAACACCTGACACTCTGAACATTTCCCTCTTCCTGCCAGCAGAGCAAGAAAGGCAAACTTTGGAGACACTTGATTTTCTACCTGAAATGAGATGAGCTTTGGAAAAGCTTAAAGAAAATATGCTTTTTGCTCATGTGTCTCAGAATGCAGAAAGAATGAAATGGGCACATGTCAGCCCAAGACAGAAAGCAGAGGAGATGCCACTTCATGTGCAGGAGCATGTTCAGAAGATAGTTGCTAATGAAAATTGAATACATAAAAGCAAAAAACAACCAGACAATTCTTCAAAACAAGAGAGGAATTGGAAAAAGAACATTTGGGAAGGAAAAAGATGTGAATGTTTTCTAAAAGAAGGTACAAACCCAACTCCTAGAAGCAGGAGATGGAGTGAGATGAAAATTATTACAGGCATAAGGAACAGCAAGTATGAAGAGCTGGAGAGAGAAAGGTGATAAATTGTTCTTGAACTCAGAAGTTTCCTGTGATGCAGAAAATGAGGAGGCAAGTGGTTCAAGAAAGGTGGAGAGAAGGCTGGTGCCAGACCATGTATGACAGAATTTGTCACTAAAAAAAAATTCACTAAAGAATATTATTTCTAATTCATAGTGGCCAACACAGGGTCCCATTATCTAAAACTCATATGTACGTTGACCCACACACAACTCACCCATTTCTGACAACCTGAGCTGGTCTGTACCTTTGCAACAAAACCAGTTCATTGATCACCTATATAGATGACACGGCATTGCCAGATGAATATAAACACTTCTAATTACTTACTTTTTGCACAGATGTCACAAACTGGCATTACATTTTAAGTTGCACTGATGTAAGGAGTTTTGATTTTATTATAGGCCCAATGGGAACTTACAGAAGAGTTTTCAAAACCTGAGTAAGGAAAGAAGATTTGCATTTTGAATCACAAACAATGGTCTGTAAAGAAAACATTGGACAGGGCAGGGGTAGAAGTAGGGAGAGTATAGGAGACTATTACAGTCATGAGGTAAAAATGTTAGGTAGTGACTATGAAGATGGGTAGACGGATTCAAGATGTGTTTCAGCGTTGGTACCAACGGTGTTAGTAAGTTGGATGTGGAAACAGATTGAAGGAAGAATTAAGAATGACTTAGGGATTCTGTTTGGTATAACTGTGGATATCATACATGCAAGTGGGGGAAGATGGGAGGAATGGTTTGGTATAGACATGGAGATCGTAGAATCAAATTTTGCTAAACACAAACTTGTTACAAGAGAGTCAAATGGATGAAGAGTATCATTTGTTTAAAAGCTGGTTTCTCTCCGGTTAGATTAAAACAAGATGTTTACACCCCCTGATCCTAGAATTCTTAACAATCATCTTAGCAGTGCTTTTGATGAACTTATGAAGTGGTCTGATTGTAATACTGCTAAACTCTGCACAGTTAATGGTTACCTGTGGGAAGATAAATTGCTGGCCTGTAAGCAGAGAGAGTTCCTGGTACTTACATATCTTAAAAATGTCCTGTTAGTCTTTTTATGAATCAGGTTCATTTAGGTTTTAGATTAGAAAAAATGGATTTGTATTAGAAGTATAGATTTACACTCAAATTTAAATGGTAGAAGTGAAAAAAGTCTTGTAAAATACCATAGCTTATAGGAAGAGTGCCAGAAAGGAGAAATAAAGACAAGTCAGCAACTTCCTTAGATTTCCAGAGAATAACCTTTGAATTCATACTAATTAGCTTCAAAGGTCCTGGAAAATTTGACCCCAGCAACTGGCCTGTTGAACTTTGTCAAGCACGAATAGCAATTTAGTTCTTTGGTTGGCTGGTGAGGACATGACAAGCTATCTGAAGAATTTCTCATTTACTAAGAAATTTCCTTATGGTACACATGACAGCATTAACTCAATACCGCCAACAAACTCCCTGTTGTATTTTTACCTGTCTTTTGAAATATTATCCTTGATATTACCAAAATAAGACGCATGGTGTCATAACATTGGGTGCATTTTAGGGCAAATTCTTGCTTCTGTGAGGGCTTTTCTTTATGAGTTTATTTCCATTCTGGTAACATGAAAGTTCATCTTATGAGTCTACCTCTGGGATCATCTTTTCACTCAGACCACAGGTTTAAGCATATTTCTCCAATCTTAAGCTTCCGTGGACATGAGCACATAGTACAAATGGTATATCTAATGCCAAAGACAGTAGAAATAATGTCAAGCCATGGTCATCGATTCTTTTATTTTTTAGTTCATATCACTCCAAGAGAAGAAATTTACCTCATTCTCTCTAGTTTCTATTTCCTGCAGAGTTTCTTAGTGCATAAAGCCAAGATTAGTTGTTTTATTAGGAAAAGATTATTGAAAAATATCATTTACTCTGCTGTTTCATGGATTTTTTTCAGAATGTTCAGTAGCAGAAACACATATCCTTGAGGATTACTTTTAGTCATGGTTGAAGATCTTAAATGTGACAAATTTTTAATTTGGAAGACTAAGGGTTGACAACAGGCCAACTACTTCAACTTCGGAAGACAATGACAACAGCCAGTATTAATTGTTGCTAAATATAGTAGACATACCCCTTATCCCAAGTGAGTCATATCTGCCTGGTGGGAGCTTTCTCAGGGATATTACCATGAACAATGTAATAGATTCTTTATTCTGATTTATCTGTGGGAACACAGTTATAACGATGAGATTTTGATCAGGGCACAAGCTGGTAGCCTCACTAACTACTACGTTCTAATGCCCATGGGTAATCCACTTAACAATTGAGATAGTATTTTTTACTCTTATCCGTGGAACAAATTCCCTCCAAATGTATATTATGGATTCTTTATGCCTTTGAAAAAAACTTGTATACTAAATATAAATATTTCTTTCTGGGTAAGATTAGATTTGGCTGAACTGGTATCTATAACTACCCAGGGTCTGTACAGCTATTATCCCTAATGCGCCATGTGGTAATAACTCAGTCAGCTCTGTGCTTTTTAAACCAATCCTCAATCCCACTCCATCAATTTGTGTGTGTGACTGGTGTTAGTTCCGATTGCTTGCTAAAATCCCATGCTTTTCACTGCATGTAGTTCCCAAAGCAGAAGGTACTGTTTGTTAAATCTGCAGAAAGATTTAAAGTATTGGTTATCAATACTCCACAGTTGTTATTGCTAAGGAATGAGATTTTTTTATTGTCAGGCTAGTTCTCCTGCAGATCTAAACTGGCAAATTTTGAAGGCGTTGCTATAGATTTCAGTGCTCTGGGGATTTTTTTTTTCTCTCTCTCATCAACGTTACACTATATAACCCACCACACCTCTAGAACTCCACCTAATATTTACAATATTAAGTGGACTTTTATTTTAAAATAACACCAGTAGCTCTTTTGATTTTATGATTTACCTAGTCAGGAAACCTCACAGAGATTACGATAAGCTCTTACCCCTGAAACTTGACTCCTATCTCTTTATCTTTTCAATATTAGTAGCTAAGCACATATAATGAGCTAGGTAGGTGAATTACTGAATCTTCCCTATGTTCTAGGAACTAAAAAGATAAAAAAGATAGATGTCTGGACTTTAGCAGATGGAATAATCCATCTTCCCTGGGTAGAGTGAAAGGAGGTGTTTGACTTGGACCTTGAAGAATTGTGCCAGATGCAAAAGGTGGAGAAAGATTCAAGCCAAAGGTATAGAGCCTGTTTTTTTGGCAAAAGGCTTGAGCAATGGAATGTAGGAAGGACCCAGAGTGACCTTGTAGCTGAATACAGACAGGCCCATTAGACGACCCACCTTGAAATACCCATAGGCCCTACCTAACCAATGGGTTACTTACAACAAGGCACAGTTGCCAAAAAGGGGGAAATTCCAAATGTTGCCATATCTCCTCACCTTCCTCCTTTAAAAACAGCCCTCACCCACTGCCTCTTTGCAGACAGTCTCTAGTTTTCTGTCCTGCCCACTCCTCCCTGTGTATTCAATAAACTTTTCTCTCCCTTGTTCTGCATCAGGTGAATACTTTCACCTCCAGTGCCATTGCTGTCCACCTCATGGTCCCCTGCCTTTGGTCAGGATTTAAACATTGAGATACCACAGAAAGGAAATTAATTTGAAAAGGCACAAAGTTGGGAGAAAAGTATGTCCTTTTTTTCCTTCATGTTAGCAAAAATTCTCTTTCAGTGCTATTTTAATCTTAAGGCAACACATGTGATTAAGAACCCCCTATCAGATACACAAGTAAGCGATAAATGTGAAGGATACCATTTTTGTGCTAAAAATTTTTTGAAAGGTATGATGAGATTGGATTTTGTGCCTCAATTGTAACTTACTCTGAAGAATATTTGTGTGCCAGAAAAAAAAATGTAGAGTCAATATTGCTAAATAAGGGTAGACTTTTGGGGGGCATGAAGAGGTCATAACTTCTACTAATGTATACATTTAAGAAAAAATCAGAATAGTCTTGTTAATCCAGAAGAAACATTATTTGCTCAAAAGTTTCCCCAAATACTGTTTTTATAACTATAGCAAGGTAGATAAATAATAAATACCCATTCTCTGGGAAAAATTATAGGAACATAGTCTGGACACTGTATTGATAATGTGTTTGAGACTTCCTATTCTATCAATATGACAAGAAAAGAAGTAACGTAAAATGTTTCATTCCTTTTTTTTAAAAAAAAGATTTATTTATTTATTTTAGAGAGAGAGAGAGTGAGCAGGAGTGGGAGGGGCAGAGGGAAGAGAGAAACTCAAGCAAAGAAGACTCCACGTTGAGCATGGAGCCCCATGGGGGGCTCGATCTCACCACCCCGAGATTAGGATCCCAGATGAAACCAAGAGTCAGTCACTCAACCTATGGAACCACCCAGGCACCTGTAAGTGTTTCCTTCTTTTTAATATGAACTGGGTAGCTGAAGCGGTTGGTGTGTGGAGAACAATACGGCTACATATAAATAATTTTATTATTCATCTTAATTTCAACACCAATAAGGGAATTGTCTTGGCATTGTTGTTATAATTACAATCTTTTTGGAAAGGCAAGGTATTGAAAAGAAATTTAATGTGGTGAATAAAAGCCTGCAAAAGAGCTACAAGACTATGGGAATTGTACCTTGGTGATTATTCCTGAGATTTATGTTTCGAAGAGGTACTTTACAATTGTAACATCAGTGCAGTAGTTTCTAGTAGGTTCAAATTTTGGATGAGGTTAATTACTCAACAAAAATTGTCCTTTTCCTGTTTACAAGCTTGTATCTTCATTTGTGTCCACAAGCCCTTTCTTATTTCTTCCATGTTGTTAAAACTGATTTTCTTTAACATTCTCCTATGACACAGATCAACAAGGGAATCAGTTCTATTAAAGAAGATCTTTAGAATGAAATCAACTGTGGAATGTTTTACAAATGTGGTTCAATAAACTCCATATAATTTCAAAAGAAAATGATGCATACAAGAGCATCTTGGGAATTAGCATAAAAAACACTGCTTCACTTAGACTCATGCAAGAAGGACCTTTGGGAGAATAGGACTACTTTTAAATAGCCTGATTGGAAAAAAAAAATCTCTTACTGGGGTTCTAAAGAACACAATTTGCATATTAATAGAAGATTAAAGTGCCCATCAAGTATTCTGAAGCAGTTACTTTCTCTTGTCTATTTTGTTCTTCACATAAACATCTTTCATAATAAAAAGAAACTTGTGCCTTTGCTGCTATCTCAATGAGTCTCCAAGGCTTCCTATTACAATAGGACAGATTTTTAAAATGTCTAAAACCCTTGAATAAAGCTCTTTAGATTTGTATTTATTAACACAATGAAAGGGTTACTTTTAGGAAAAAATAAAACACTTTGGAAGAAAAAAACATATCAGAAAATGATTTTTAAGGAAGACTCCCCCCCACCAAGAAAAAGAAAAAGAAGAAGAAAAAAAAAAAAAAAGAAAATACACAGAACTAATAAAGAAATAAAAACTCAAAAATTCCTCTAGTAAATAATATATATTGCAAAAGTGAATTTTAGGTGTAGTTTCAGCAAAAAGAAAAAAGAAAAGTAAAAAGAGACATTTATGCGTGGAAGAAGCCCTGCAGCAATTATAATAGAGTTCCATCGTGCCCAAAATACAATTGTAGCTGCATATTTCCCACATGAGTTCCAAATAATGTTGTGAGTATATTTTTGTAGTGAAAGATAAGTGTTGCTCCTCCTAATTCTCTGTAAAATTAAGAACTCAGAAATACATTTGAAATAGCAAATGATCAAAATCCACATAAAGTTCACAATATAAGAGAATCGCTTTTTGTGTGCCAAGTTTTAGGCAGGAAACAAACAGGATTTATTTATTTAACAACCGATGTGGGTAGTGAAAAATAACATCGCCCCCCTTCCCACCCCTCAGCCACTTCTGCTTCTTTTGCTTCTGAAGCTGCCCTAAATTGAAAGACCTGAGAGTATGGCATGCCACTGCTTCCTCTGGAGTTTGACAAGGAGCAGTCATACTCAGTCATACGGAACACAGATTTTTTTTTCATTGATTTTAATATAAACGACTGCTATTTTCCAGATATAGTCTCTAAGCTGAACAATTTATTTTTTAAAGAATAGCATCTTTCTGTCTCTTCAATTAAGAATGTGTGGGATAAAAGTGAATCGTATGTGGATTAGCTTTTCACACACTCTCAGGGTCTTAAATGTGAAATAACCATTTCCATTATGATTAGGCCCTATTCCCTTTCTATGAATGTATTATATGCACCCTCAGCTTGAAAATGATACTTTGAACAATGGACTTTTGTCTGCCTGTTTGGTCTAGCTTTCCTTGCTTTTAGTTCCTAGGCCTCTGTAACCCCAGTGACAAAGGAGCGCAGAGAAGTGTGGGGACGACAGCTAAGGGAGCTTTGGGAAACTCATCTCACAGGACGCGTTCTTTTCTCTCACTGTACAGATGCTAGCGACCCTCCCTTTCTCGCTCGCAGCCAGAGCCGGGCGGTCCCTGGCCCTGCCACAGCAGCCTGCTGCCACCTCGCCTGTTCTGGGGACACTGAGCAGCAACTCCGCTGAGCTTCCGTGTTCCCAAATAGAAGTTTTGCTTGTTTTTTATTCCTTTGCTCTCGCTTGTCTGATTTTTAGTCCTTGGACTTTCCTATCTTACCTTAAATATCTTAGGACTTTCTCTGGATGTGTGATGTATTTCTCTCCATGGTTTTTTGATACAAGGTGTTTCCAACTATGTTGCCTTAAAAAATAAAATAAAATTAAGAAATTCAAAGAAAGAGGTTTCCTGCAGAGACATCTCTTCCTGTCTCTTTCTCTCTCACCATGAATTGTGTTAGGGGATTGATGTAGTAGATGCACTATCAGTATTTTTAAGAGAAGCCTTTTTACAACCAATGTGTTTCTTTCGGCTAAGGATTCTGAACACTTGGAAACCATTGTCGGGAAAGAGATCTAGCCAGTAGTGTTAGGTGGACAGGAAACAAAATGACACAGCAAAGTTGTCCCCTACTCTTTCATAATTACTTAGTGGTGGTTTCATTTGATTTTAATATTTTTGATAAAAAGTCCCCATTATTTCTTTAAGAACAGAGAGTGAAAAAATTCCAAAATGAAATGTCTGAAATAGTAGTTGCTTGAAGGGGGGGGGGTCAGAAAGTACAAAATTCCAGTTACAAAATAAAGAAGCCAATAGGGATGTAATCTCCAGCATGGTGACTATAGTTAATAACACTGTATTGCATATGTGAAAGGTGATATAAAAGTAGATCTTAAAAGTTTTCATTGTAAGAAAAAAATTTGTAACTGTGCATGGTGACAGATATTAACTGGACTTATGGTGGTGATCATTTTGTAATATACACAAATATTGAATCATTATGTTGTACACCTGAAACTAATACAATGTTATATGTCAATTATACCTCAATTAAAAAAATAGTAGTAACTCTATTTGTTGAGGACACTTATTTTGAAAAGAAAACCATATTCAATATAATTATTTTAGAAAACATCTCAAATGATTTCCTAAACATCAAGGCCATTGGGTTTGGTATGCATCTTGTCTGGATTTAACTCATGTTGCTCACTGCCATTGACTTGAAATTGCCATCCTTTGCCTTTCAAAGCCTTTGCCTTTGCCTTTGCCTTTATTTTCTCCCAGTTCATTCTCCCTTTTTGATTGCCCTGATTTTTCTTTATTTTTCCATCGACCACTAAGAGGACAATGACTATTGCTAATCTTAGGTACTGTGTATTGAGCACTTCCTGTCATTGTGAAAATATTATAGAACCTTATGGGGAAGTATTATATTACTTAAAATATGAGGAAACTGCATCATAGGGAGTTTGAGTAACTTAACAAAGGCCAGGTAGCTGATGAGTGACAGACTTGCACCCAGGTCTCTACGACTCCTAAAGTTCACCTTCTTGACCAGCACTAAGAAATCTACCACTTTAGCGGCAGCCTATCTTGTAATTATCAGGGTTCTCCGAGGCTCTCAGTCTCTCCTATTTTCTTATGCTACATTATCCCTGGGTAATTCCATACATTCAGTGATTTTAACTGTTCCCAAAATCTTGCTGGCTTCCAAATCTAGACTTTTACCAGATCTATCATATATTCTCTGTGCCAGTTTTTTTGGTCCATTGGGCACATCCATCCAGATGTTCCCCAAACCTAAAAAAACCTCCAGAGTTTAGAATCCTATCTTTAAAATTCACTACTGTTCCTGAATCTCCCAATTAAAAAAATAACAATAATGTTTACCCAAGTCAATTCTTTAATTTTCCCCTTCAGTCCAATAGATTACCAAATTCTACAAATGCTCCTTAACATTTCCTTCTCTAGGTTATCTACCTTTTCTTCCCACATCTACTCTTCTGATTTTGGTTCTCTTTATTGCAAAACTGCACTACTTACTGTGTGTGTGTGTGTATATATATATACACATATACATACTACATACCGTATATAAGTAGGTTCCACACTCATCCTGAGGCTCTAACTCATAACTCCGAGATCAAGGCACATGCTCTACTAACTGAGCCAGCCAGGCACCCCTTCTTAATACTTTCAGCGCTATAAATGAAGCAATGTATAATATTGTAGAAAAGCTGGAAAATGAAAGAAATAAAAAAGAAGAAATCTGAAATTATTTATAATTTTGTTATGCACAGAAAACTACTGTATTCACAACTTTTTCTTCTAGCATTTGCTATTGTTGCACATTAAAAATACAGGATCTTGCTCTACATATTACATTATTTTCTTTTACTTAATATGTCATTAACAATTTCCCACATGATAATATTTTTCTGCTATATGATGTCTAATGTCGGTTTGAGATTTCAGTATAAGATTGGTAAACAATTTGATCAGTCTTCTCTTGTCAGATAGAGAAAATGTTGGTGCATCTTCATGCATTTGAATTTGAGTCCACATCTCTTACTTTTTATGCTATATCGACAAAGTGATTAACATGTTTATATTTTGTTCTTAAAAAATAAAATGTATTCTTATAATGAAAGCAATAGACATTGATTTTGGATAAATTAGAAAATGCATATAAGTAAAAAAAAGAATACAATTCTCTTTTATGTTTATATTTGGCACATCTAATTTTGTAAACTTTATACTGTATATTATCACAAATGAAATCATTCTGTGAATACTTTTAAAGTTCTTTTCACTTCTTTATATAATTTCATTATAAATATTAGTATATAGGCTGATTCATAACAACAAAAGAACTTAAGTGTGTAGCCTATTCTTTAATAAATTACTTAGTGCTGAATATTAAGGATGTTTGCAAATTCTAATTGCTAAAACTAACATTATTAATACCCAGATCTTTGCAGATAAATTTGTGCTCATTCTCTTCACGATTTCTTTAACATGATTTCTGTAATTGGAATTATTGAGTCAAAAGATTAAAATATTTTTAAAGACTCTAGATAAATATTTTCAATTTTACCTCCAAAATATTTTGAATAATTTATTTCAGCAATATGAGGGAGTATTGTTCTGCTCCAAAACAAAATCGATTAATTTCTTTTCTTTCAATTTTTCTTTTTTTAGCCAAACATATAAAAACTATCTCTGTAATTTAGAATTTGAATTAATTTCTTACTGATTCAGTTGAACATTTTCCACATGGAAACTGACTGTTAGTATTTTTACTTTTGTTCTATTGTATTCATCCCTTTAAAATTGTATTTGTAAGTGCTCTTTAAATATAAAACAAGTGCTATTTAAAAAACATATTACAAATACTTTTTCCATGTTTTACTTGCTGGTGTTCAAGACACACTACCTCCAAATTTTGGTATCTTGGCCTATTGCATATTTTAAGCAGAAGGAGTTTGAGAAAATGGCAGAAGCAGGAAGATCATTCTGACCTTTCCTCCACCTCTCTCCCTTGAAACAGGTAATAAAACCTTCAAGTGAGAGGCGCCTCCTCTATCCCTGTCTTGGAAGACAAAGGGATACCTAGAATAATCCCAACAAACAGGCTTGGCTAAGTTTCCCCCAGTTCATTACACTCACCTCATATTCCTCAAGCTATCATATTTCTATATGATGGCCTAGTCTTCATCAAATGTAGCCTAAAACACTCAAGTCTAACCTTTTCTTTGGGTCCTTATTTCCTTATGAAAACTCATAGGTCATGTGAAATGTATATAGAGTAAACGCGCATGCCTTTCTGGTAATCTTTCTTTGTTGCTTTAATTTACCTCCTCAGCCAAAGACCTTACAGGGGAGAGAAAAACTTTTTTTTTTAAAGATTTTTAAAAATTTAATTATTCATGAGAGATACACAGAGAGAGAGAGAGAGAGAGAGAGAGAGGGAGGGAGAAAGGGAGGCAGAGACACAGGCAGAGGGAGAAGCAGGTTCCCTGCAGAGAGCCCGATGCAGGACTCGATCTCAGGACCCCAGGATCACAACCTGAGCCAAAGTCAGACGCTCAACCACTGAGCCACCCAGGTGCCTCAAGAAAAATTATTTTTCCCCCACACATCTCAGGTTTCTTAATTGTGTAGATGTCTTTGATAATGTAGATTAATTCAAAATATTACCAATCAAATCAATCTATTTTCAGTTTGTTTTTTATCCATAAGTCAACTTCCTCCAAACTGAGATAAATAAATACTCACATTTTACCTTTTTACTTTTTACTCTTAATGTTTAAAAGTGTATAAAATATTCATAGAAGTGTTATAAAAATGTAAAAGTGTCACTAAAATATCAAGGTGATATTTATAAGCTAACAAGTTTTGTGGATTTTGTGGATTTGGGCAGGTCTCTGGGTTACAGATGAAGAGCAGTATATTGTCCCTAGCAAGAGCAGTAGTTGCCAGGGTAAGCAGCATCATTGTTGTGCCAGGCAGAGTGATCTTCGATGCCCAGGGGAAACATAAAGACAGGCAGATGATACCTATGCATGCTGTTGGTTGCATTATAGGAAAAGAAATCCGAGCTTAGGGAACATGGTCTTTTATAATGGGCAACATGTGAGCTTGCCCCTTACCATGGGGGGAGACACTCTTATCTTCCCTGGCAGTAAGTGAACCTGCCCTTTTTAGGGGAGATACCATCTATATTCCAAGGCTATTTGTTATACAAACATCTTACAAAGATAGTTTGGAACAAACATCAGCCAGTGCCTTGCTTGAACGATGAGGTGAAATATTACTGACTTAAGGAAGTTTGTCTCCAAATGAAAGAAAATGTGTTTTTTTTTTTTTTAAGAAAATGTGTTAATAATCAACAGGTACAGAATGGATTATAATGAAAAACAAAATCTAGTGTACCTCTTGTGTCTCCAGATCCCAATCTTTGAAGAGAATTGTGGCCATTTTTGTTAAACTATAGTTTTTCTCATAGTTATTTCCATATTTCCAAATATTACCTGTATGTTGTGTATTAACTATAACATTCTAGGTTATGCTGATATGTCAGTAACAAACTGAATATTAATTTATTTAAAACTTAAAATTTTCCTTTATAGTATTTTTATGCCTTTTGTTTCTTTATGTTGCCTCATTGTTGTGACTATAACCTCCACTATAATGATAAGTATGTGTGGTACAAATAGATATCCTTGTTTTGTCTTCCAATGCAGAATGGAAATATTTAAGGTATAAACATTTAATATGAAGCTAACTGTAGCTAATTGGTGTCAAATTCATCAAATGTTTTTTCTGCATCTGTAGAAATGATAGTATGATTGCTTTTCTTTATTATTATCTGAAGTAATAAAGAATTACATTGATTTTCAAATGTTGAACCAATCTTCATTGGTTCTAGGGGTAAATCCCATTGGTCTTAATATGTCATCAATTATCTATTTCTAGATTCATTTTCTAAAACATTGTTGAGCATTTAACTTTCTTTTCCTGTGATATCAGGACTAAAACATGTTGAGAAATATTTCTCATAATTATTTGATTATTTATAATTATGTTTTTGATAGTCATCATCAATGAAATTACTTGGGCTTGAAGTTTACTTTTAGGAAAGGTTTTTCAAATTATGAATTAAAAAAAATTGTGAATTGAATTTCTTTAATTAGTAACAGGATATTCATACTTTTTGTTTCTTTTGATGTCAGTTTGGCAAATTGTTTCTAATAGAACATAATTTATTTCATCTAAGTTTTAAATTTTATTTGCATGAAATCATTTGTAACGTGTCATTATTACTCATTCATTTTAATTTGTGTTTAGTCTTCTCTTGTTTATTTTTAGCTGCATCATGTGGTTTGTTTTCCTTTCTCTTTGTGTGTGTGTGTGTGTGTGTGTGTGTGTGAGCTTATCCTCAGAATATTTTCCACCTTTGTCAGATTTAGCCAATAATGTACCAAAGGCCTAGTTAAAGTAGAAGTATGTCACATATAAATTTGTTTTTTCTCTTCTAACATGCAATATTTAGAATATATTTATCCATTATTTATTTAAAATTCACATATAACAGGCATCATGTATTTTTTTCCTGACAAACATATAGAGTTATCTTGTGAGGATTGGGTATAAGAGTGGTCTTACAGAGAAGTTTTATATCGGATACTGACAAGAGATTTATGGGGTTCAAAAGTCCTGCTCGAATTTTATCTTAATTTCTTTTATTGGGGTTCCTGTACAATACAGATCCCACAGTCACACTTGGCTTGTGTTTGGGTTATATTTCTTACAGGTTTTTGTTTGTTTGTGTTTACTTTCCACCCCTGGCCCTGCCATCTTCCTGGCCATTTCCCCTAGATTGGTGAATATGGTACTATCCTCTCTATATGGTGCTTAAGTGCAGCACGCTGATACATGCTTCCAGTCTATGTCTCCCTCCCCTTCCATTGGGTGCAGGAGCTTGAGATGCCAGTGCTCAGCCTAGAGTCTGCATGAAGACTCGCCTAGATTCCCATGGCATCATACAATATATCTTCACCTTATTTCTGTCTTCGTTTCTGACTCCTGGGCATTTACCTTTATTTCTTTCAAATGTTTGTTTTCTATTAAACATTTCTATGTATTTAGTAGAAGAAAAACCCCATCATGTTCTGGTATTGTTTTTTTTTTTTTTTCAAAGCTTTGGTTCTATCATTATTATTAAATATAATAATAGTACTTCCCTTACAAAGTTGTCAATATAAGCAGGATAATTAATACAGGAAAGTCATAATACTACCTGGCACTAATAATGTAACTGATAAATTAATAAGGTTTCTCTAGCGCTATTAAGTTTTCTTCTATTCAATTCAATTTTTCTCTTTTCCTCTCTTTTGCAATTTTTAATTCTGCTCTGGCATTAGTTTTCTTATGTTATTTGCCACATTTCATTCAGTTTCTTTCAAAAAATTCTCTTTGCCCTTCAGCGAGTTATCTTTTTATTTTTTATAATTCATCTTTAGTTCAGAGAGCAAATATTTTCTTGAATTTAAAAGAGCATGAACAGATGCTATCTGAAGTTTGCTTCCTTAGTAAATATTTTCTCAAAGGAGATTGTCTTTCTTTTTAGTGCTATCCTTTATCCTTTTTTTTTTTTGTCTGTTATAAAAATTTTCACTCATTTGTGTGTGGATTTAATTTCTGTTTATTTATTCTTGGTTTTAGAAAAGTGCTTCCATGCCTGGTAAATGCACTAAAAGGGAAAGTCTGAATTCCTCTTGGATTACTTTAGTGTCCTCCAGAATCTTGTTAAAATGACCTCAGATATTCGTAGAACTGTACAACAGTTCTGTGACTCAGCAACATCTGGAGAGTGTGTGGGTTCTCTTAGAAGAATACATTTGCATCTCTGTTCAAGCTTCTCTCCTAATCATTGAAGCCCAATGGCTATGTATTCAGAGTTTTCTGTTGCCTTGATCTTCTTTCTAGGCTTCTCTCTGCAACACCAATAGAAAGCTCCACTGTGCAGTTGCCTCTACCTGTCTCCTCAGGCAAACCTGGCTGCACTGGTTTCTCCAGCAAAAAATGGGAGACATTGTGTATTCAAAGTCAACTATTAGAATTCATTAGACTTCCATGAAGTATAGACCACACAACCTGGTATGAAAGTAAGAAAATACATTTTTTTCCTATTATGTTATATGCTTTAATTGCTTTTAGTTTCATTAATGTGTTAAGACAAGTTGATATAAATATTAGCATAAACCACATTTTTTATAGTGTCTACTAACTTGTCTCATCCTATTTGCTTTAGCTTTTTATCTACCTAGCTCATAAAACTAAAAGTATCAACAGAGCAGGATAAAAAAGGTTGACTTTATGTTAATACAACACTGTGACTTTCTACTGTCTTAAATCAATTCCCATGTGGGAATCTTCAGTCTTTAATTTCCCAAGTAATGGTTTGGATGGTGAATTACTCTTCTCTTCTTTTGGCACCTTTTTAATATATTTCCTGATATCAATTTAATTTTTTCATCTTTTCTGTCACTTTTTCCAGACATATGTTAAATTGTTCCATTTAAAGGAAACTAATGCCATTATTTAAACATTTTAAAATTACATTTAAATCAATTCAATATCTGAATTGCACCAATTTTATTTCACTATTTTGATCATGCCAAATAATACTGCTAATGATAGAACTATGGAACTAGAGACATAGAAAGGTTTTACTTCTATAGCTGACATATTTTCTTCACTGAAATTTATTTTTAAAATATCTTAATGTCAATAAACAAGTAAAAATATATAGAATTTGGAATATATGGAATATCACAAAGAAGAAAATTTCCATTTATAATTCTTCAAACCAGTGGTTGTTATCTGCATACAGCCATTTTATCTATTTCTTATGAACAGGCATAAATTTATAGTTTTGCAAAAAATTAGAGAATCCTATAATATTTTAATATAACCTGAACCTGATCCTTACACTAATAAGGTACTATAAATATTTTCTATGTTATTATTTCTTTTTTGACATTATTTTAAATGGAAGCATGGTATTTAATTTAACCAATTCCATATTGAGTGTATTTTAGATTCTCTCCATACTTTTCCCATTTTAAACAAAACTGTCAGGGACATTGTTTTTTAAACACAGATGCTATTCTTTCTTTAGGGCAAGTTTCTCAAAATGGAATTGCTGGATCAAAGAAGATGTATACATATAAGACTTTTTGTATATACTGCTTCATTTGCCTACTGGAAGGGTACATCAACCTCTACTCCTACCAGTAGCCTTGTGCTAATTTTTAAAAGTACACTCTGATCTTTTCAATGTAGACTATGGTGCTAATGAATTTAGAGCTGCTCTTTGGTAAATTCACAAGGAAATATCTGAGTTGTATATAAATAAGTTCCTCTTTTCTAACCACATTTCCATTTCTAGTAAGAATGGGGAGGGGTAAGAGAATTTAGTTCTTATTTCATTTTTCCTGCCTTGTTGTAGCTCCCAGTACTTGCGTTTGGGAGATAGAAGCATATGATGTTGTCTCTTCCCTTATAAGCTCATTCAGTAAAATAAATGTGCACATGCGATATGTTAGACATAAATGTACATCAATATTTGATTAAAGTCTAATTTGTTTTCTAATATTAACATTATATGAATTCTAGAATATTAAAGATTCTTGTGGCAGAGAGTGAGTGGAGAAATGCAGAGGATTGTGCATCCTGAAGGCTGAATTAATTTGAATAGACTTGATGGTGGGCTTAATATGAACAAATCTTCAAAAATGGGAAATAAGAAGGGCATATTCAGGAAATGTAGGGAAAAAAGGAAAGGTACTAACAATTACTGATTTCCTATTATGTGCTAGGGTCTATTCCAAGGACTTTGGTCAAATCAATCATATTAATAATACTATTCCCATTTTACTGGATCTCAGAGAGGTTTGATTACTTTCTTGCCCAAGCATATCTGCTCATGACTCACAAAGGGTTATTTATTCAAATAAATGTTTTGCCTTAACAGCTGCTCAGTTGGTATGTGATTAGATGTGTAGTTTTGGTACTAGATTTCTTCTTCAGAGCCCTCTGGGTTGAGTTTTTCTGTTCGTGGCAGAGGTTAGTAATTCCGATCTTGTGATACTTAAGAGGTCATATCAGTTAGAGTGTAAAATATTACAGGACACATGTTATATCCATTATATAAAAGTAAGATACCAGGAGTGACCCTGAGGATTTTTAGGTTACTTGGAACAATTAATGCTTTTTGTGTCACAACTAAATGGTTATCCAGAGTCTGGAATCTAGGCATCTGAATGATGCCAAGTGTAGAAAATCAGATACCGGTGCTGTAGTGCTAAGGTGACATGTCTCTGTAAGAACTAGGAGATAATAATAAGGCCCTTTATTTGAGTCATATTTATGTTTGTTTCAACAAAAGTAGAAAGTTGTCACTTAATATGACCACTGGCAAAGTAAGTATTGACCATTTTAAGCATGTGATATAATTATGTCTCCCATCAGGAGGAAGAAATGAAGTGGAGGGAGAGTCAGCAATTGGCTTGACTTCATGCAACAGGGCAAGTCTAGATGAGTTGTCTTCCTTACAATAAGAGCCAGGACATTTTCTTCCAGTTAAAGTGTCAAGTGCAGAGTGGATGACCTAACCATTAATCAGAACCAAACCCATGTGTGTAGAAACAAGCTAGGTTACTAATGATGCCAGAATCAGAAAACTATTACTAGTATAAACCAGAATTCAAACCCAAGTATAGTTATGGTTATGCCATACTCCTTCCACCCACTATGCTTTCTATGAGTAGACCAGCCTGACTTCTACAACATGTATGAGGGTTATGGGAGATAATGTTGGCAAGTGAAGCCAAGACCAAATTATGGAGACCTTAAATTGTTAAGTTGAAATATTGCAGACCCCTCTTTTGTATGGCGCCTATTTTTAATCTCATACTGTACAATTTTCCAACTTGCTTGATCATAAGAATCATATAGGGTGCTTGTTAAATGGATTTCTTGGCTCCTTTCTGCAAGTTCTGAATCAGATAGTCTGGGAGGAACCCTGGAGTCTGAATCGTTAATGTGAGCTTTAAGTTATTCTTTGGAGAGTATGTTTGAACAACCTGCCAAATGTTTCTCTTGCTAGTGAGAATATGCTCCCTCTTCTACTCAGATAAGGACTCATTTATTGAACAGTTCCTGTGAGGAAGAGGCTGTGGAAGATTCAGAGAGGAAGAAAGTTGAATCCCCGCCTTAGAGAAGTTTCCTTTGGTAATTGAAGATACTTCTAGCATCTCTTTGGACTACTTGTAATTACATAGCCATCTTATTAAGGGACCTCATTATGATTTGATTTTTCTGGTTTTACAAAAGAAATACATTTAAAAGTACTGATTACTATGCACTTGGCTAAAAAAAGATTTAGGTTGTCTCTTTTCTTGGTTTTGTGTGCTTTCTATTATTTAATCTGGAATTACATTGTTCTGAAAATAAAATTACTTTTATTGAATACATAATCATAATATTTATGCTTCTATATTAGTTTTGGATTTGAGATACATAGTTCTCCAAATAATTAAGGAAAGGCTTAATTTTAGCCAGACACGGAAAGTTTCTACTGTTTGTTTCACCAAGTTACTTGCTGCCCCAAATCTCAGTTTGGGAGGTACTTTAGAAAGTGAGAAATATTTGAATTTTAAAATCAAAATCTTGGCACCAAAGCTCTTAACCCTTGGTTATACTGAAAATATACAGTATTCAAACCTCTTTATTTTTATGCTAGCCCAACTCTATAAATGCATCATAGCCTCGGGTTTCCACGGAGAGTATACATTGAAGGGCATTCCCATCAAGCAAAAAGAGTTCCCACATGGAATACAAGTCATCATTAAGATTGTGTCCACACATGCAAAGTTAAATTAAAAATTGTGGTAATTATATGAATATTCCAAGCCCCAAATAGCTTTGCTTGAAATATTCAGATAATTGAGGCAATAAACATAGATTCTAGTAATTAGAAGGGACTCACAAATCCTCTAATCTGCCTCATTTCATAGAGGAAAAGCTGACAGCTACTTTTTAAAATTATAAGCCAAAAATATGCATTTGCTTGAATTTATAGCTACCTTATGTGAAACTTCTTTTAAACTTGAATTATTCAGATAATTTTCTCACTTTTTACTTCATTTTGCTTGAGGCCTTGGCTCTAACTCCCATTTTAACATCGGACTTCAACAGCTACTCTTGGGCATCTGCAGCCTGAACTGAGAACACTGCTTTTCTATCTTGAGAAACTCTGAAGCTTAGATTGGGCATGACTGAATATAGCATGTCATGTGATTCGGATCCCTGGGTGTTAACATCCTACCTTTGAAACTTGTTATGTTCTCAGCATTCACCTTCACTCTCCTGATTTGAGCACCTTCCAGTTTATTCTTCACTATTGGCTTTTCTGTTCAATTTAGTTCAGTCTAATGTTCTTCTGATTTTTTTTTCTTTCTAAAGGACAATAACTAATGCTCTAATTTAGAGGACTCAAGTACCATTTCTGCCCATTCTTCATCAGAGATTGCACTATTCAAGTACTTTGCTTTTTTTAGATAAATGCCCTAATTTGTTCCTGTTATATGGACGGGGAAATCTTAGTTCTATATTAAAAGGTCTCATCACCAGAGTCAGACACCTTGGAATATGGAATAGAAAGAAAGCAGCATTGAATGAATAAATGGTCTCTGACTTTAGGAATGAAAGCCCACAAAATAGGAGGTCGAAATTAGCTTTTCTGAATAGATAATAAGGGAACCTAAACCATGTTTGTGTGTGCAAAGATAGCTAGACTTGAAATCACAATTTACTAAAGTTTTGCAAGTAATGATATGAAGGAGTATCTGAAAGACAAAAGATATTGATAAGTAAATGTAGTCAAGGCTTAAGGAACCCTTTGTAAAAGAAAACCAAAGAAATTTGGAAGCACACAAATTATTAAAGTCTATTTTCTTGACATCTTACTTAGCATGAGAATGAAATAACTTTTTGTTTAGCATTAGAACATAATATTAAAATTCGACCATGTTTGGCTAAAAACAAATTCAAATCTATTTCACTTGATAACTTAGGCTACACTTGTTTCATTAAATACACAAAGGAACTAAGAAAATTTAGGGCTTTCCTCAGTAATTTCCAGTTCTAGAAGTAGATCATTCAGTTATAATGAAGGATCAGTTATATTTCATACTAGAGGAGGAAAGTCAAATTTACTATTCTCTTTTGTTTACATTTTTTGAAGATATGAGCTATAAACCAGATCTCTAATATTTCTCAGAGTTTACTTTTTCCTTTTCTCATTTTTAAAATTGGGATATACTGGACATAAGGCAAACCATACAGACCTTAAGTGCACAATATAATAAGTTTTGGCAAATACAGACATCCATGTAAGCCATATCTCTGTCAAGGTATAGGATATTTTCATAACCCAAGAAAATTCTTATCGTGTCTTACCTCTTTGCTAGTCAATCTGCTTCCCCAGCACGAAAAGGCAATCACTGTTTTGATTTTTATCACCATTGTTTAGTTAGCTGTTCTGTAACTTTTTATAAATGGAATCCTATGGTACATGCTCTTTCTGGCTTCATTCATGTGTTCTTGTCTACCAACTTGTACATTTTTACTGCTGAGTAGCAGTCCTTCAAATACACTGCAATTTATGGAAGGAAATTAGAAAAGCAAAACAAACCTTAGCTCTTAGTTCTATGATTATCTGCCTTGTTGGTTATGAATATTAGGCTTATTGCTTTGGGGTAAGTTGCTAGGAGTGAAATCACTGAGTCATAGGGTAGGTGCATGTTTAACTTTGTAAGAAACTTCCAAATAGTTTTTTAACATGGTTGTACCATTTTTCATGTCTATCAACAATGTAAAAAAGTTCCATTCTTCTTCAACCTGCCAAATCTTGTGTTCTCAAATATAAAGCTAATCTAGTGAGTATAGTGGGGGCATCCTACTGTGGTTTCAATTTGCATTTCCCTGATGTCTGCTTTTTTTTGGTCTTTATTTGTTCTTAATGTGATGAAATTCTTTATATATTTTGGATAATAGTCCTTTTCCAAATATATGTTTTGCAAATATTTTCCCAGTTTGTGACTTGCCTTTTACTTTCATGAGAAGTTTCATTCATTTATCTATTTAATTTTTTTTTTTCACGAGAAGTTTTAAATTTTGGCACCTCATTTTGCTAGTTTTTTTCTTCTATTTTCTATTAAAAATACTGCACAGCCAAGGTCCTGGGACATTTTCTTCTGCTTTCTTCCCAGAGGTATTAGAATTTTAGCTTAGCTTTGGTGTCATTTCACTGTTTTCCCAGCACTATTCATCAAAAAGCTTTATTCCTTGTTAAATTGCTTTGGCACATTTGGTAAAAAATCGAGTAATTTTGTAAGTATAGGTCTATTTCTGGAGTTTTATTTGGCTTCTTTTATCTGTTTGTTTATCCTTAGCCCAACACCACACTGACTTGATTACTATAGCTTTGTTTTAGTAGTTGTTGAAATTAGGTTGTGTAAACCTTCCAATTTTTTCTTCTTTTTCAACATTGATTTTTTTCCCTCTGGATCCTTTGCATTTCCATCTACATTTTAGAAACAGCTTGTCAATCATGCAAAACATCTATTGGGATGCTGATTGAGATGACAATGTATCTATAGATCAATTCAGGGAGAATTGCGATCATAACAGGACTAAGTTTTTCAACTCATGGCACATATGTCTTCATTTATTTTGGTCTTTTTTTTTCAGCATTGTTTTATAAATTTAGTGTTGAAGTCTTGCACAACTTTCATTGAATTTATTTCTCCTTGTGTGCATGTATAAATTTGCTGTTAATTATTATAAATAACATCTATAATGTTTTATTTTCACTTGTGTGCTATTAAAAATAGAATTGATTTTAAAATATTGACATATATTAATGATCTTATTATATTTATTGGCTCTAGTGTTTTTTAAAAAAAATAATTATAGGCAGCACCTGTGTGGCTCAGTCAGTTAAGTAACTGACTCTGGATTTCAGCTCAGGTCATGATTTCAGGTTCCTGGGACGGAGCCCCACTAGGGGCTCTATGTTCAGTGGGGAGTCGGCTTGAGGATTCTCTCTTTCCCTCTGCCCTTCCTCCCATTTGTATGTGCTTACATGTGCACACATTCTCTTTCTCTCAAAAATAAATAAATCAGTCTTTGTTCACAGACAATACAGTTGTTAACCATAAAAAAGGAAGAAGTAAAATTATCTTTGTTGACCGTATTGTCTGTGGACAAAGATAATTTTGCTTCTTCTTTTTCAAATTTTATGCTTTTATTATCAGTCTTTATTGCATTGTGAGCTTGTTCTTGTAGATAAGTAAATAGAAGTACTACATGTGAATATCTTTGCCTTTTTTTTTTTCTTAATCTTATGAGGAACCCAATCAATATTTCACCATTAAGTGTGGTGCCAACTGTAGATTTTCATAGATACTACTCATTTCACTAAAGATGTTTCCTTCTATTTCTGGTTTGTTGAGATTTTTAAATCATTGACTGTTGCTGTAATGTTGTATATTGTTAAATCATTTTTTCTGTACTGAGATGAACGTTTTTTCCTTTATTCTGCTGAAGCAGTAAATTATTTTGATTGATTAATAAATATTTTTGAATATTGAACTAACTTTGTACTTCCAGGATTAACTCCACTTTGTTGTGTGATGCTATCTTTTTTAAATGTTGCTGAATTTTTTGGCTGATCTTTTATCAAGACTTTTTGTGTCTATGTTCATTTTTATGTATGTATTTCTCAGTTTGTAACACCAGGATTCTAAGTTGTGAAACATTCTTTCACCCTCTATATTTTGAAATAGTTAATGTGTTAGTATCATTTCTTCATTAAATCCTTGATAGAATTCATCTGTTAAACCTTTATGCCCTAGACTTTTCACCATAGAAATACTTTAATTACAAAGGCATTTTTAAATAAAAATGTAGGAATATATAAATTTTCTATTTTTTTCTTGTATCAGTTTAGATAATTTGTCTTTGAAAGAATATATCCATTTCCTCTAATCTCTCAAATTCGTTGGCATAAATTTGTTTATAATATCCCTTATTATCTGTTTAATACCTGTAGTATTATACTGATGGCCCCTTTATAATTTCTATTATTGGTATTAATCCTTGTGTGTGTCAGTTTAGCTGGGGGTATATCAATTTTATTAATCGATTCTGAAACAAACCTTTGCTTTTATATATTCTATCTGAACATCTTCCATTATTTTGATTTCTGCTGTTTCAATTTTTTGCTTCATTTCTATTTTCATTTTAGTTTTATTTTGCATTTTTATTTTATTTCATTTTCCCACTGTCTTTGAGTTGCTCTTCCTTTCATAGCTTTTTAAAGTAGAAACTTTGATTTAAAGGCTTTATTCTTTTGTGATACATTTTGTATATTTTCCCAAGTTCTGCTGTTCAATGTGCATCTCACAGATTTTTTGTTTTTTTGATTTTTAAATTACTATTAATTTTGAAACATCTTTTAATACTTGCAAATTTTTCTCTGATCCATAGATTCTTTAGCAGTGTTTTTTAAATTTCTGAATATTTAGAATTTTCAGATATATTTTTGTTATTAATTTCGATTTTAATTCCATTGAGCCAGAGATTTCGCTCTATGATTTCCATCCTTAAAATATAATGAGGAAAATATATTGAACTTTGTTTTGTTGTTCAGCTTATGGTCTATGTCAGTGAATGTTTCATGGAGACTTAAAAAGAATGTATATTCTGTATCAATTAGGTCAAATTAATTGATAATGTTTTTCATATTTACATCCCTACTTTTGTGTCTATGAATTCTATTTGTTAACAATAGCAGAATATTAAAATCTATAACTATAATTTTGGATTTATCTGTTTCTCCTTTAATTTCTTTTGAATTTTATATTTTTAGGCTTTGTTATTAGTGCATATATGATTTGGGCGATCTTTTTATGGCAAATATACCCTTTTAATATTAATGTTGGTAACATTTTACATCGAACTCTACTTGCCTGATATCACTCTAGCTTCTTCAGTTTTCTTATGCATGTAGCCTACATTGTGTATCTTCTTTATTCTTTAATTTTCAGTATCTATGTATGTGGACCTTCCAAGGCATTTACTTACACACAGTACGCATTTGGATTACTTTGAAAATCCATCATGATGATTTCCTTCTCTTAATTGGAGTGTTTTATTAATTTATATTACTGTAATTTTAATATGGGTGGATTTAAGTCTACTAGCTTTTATTTATTTTCTTTGTTACCTTTTCCCTCCTTTATTACTTTTTTCTGAATTTACCAACTTCTTTTTAATATTTCATTTATCCTTTTAACCCCACAACATGAATTCTTGTCCAAATTATCTATTTTTTTAAAGATTTTATTTTATTTATTCATGATAGACACACACACACACACACACACAGAGGAGAGAGAGAGAGGCAGAGACACAGGCAGAGGGAGAAGCAGGCTCCATGCAGGGAGCCCCATGCGGGACTCGAGCCCGGGTCTCCAGGATCACGCCCCGGGTGGAAGATAGGCACTAAACCATTGAGCCACCCAGAGATTCCCCAAATTATCTATTTTTTAAGGAAATAAAGACATGAGGGAAAATTTCTTTTACATGTACCATATTTTTACAATTCTCACATTCTTCAACTTTTGTGTCAATCTGTTTCTCTATTGTTATGTTTTTCTTTCAACCTGAATAACTTCCATTAGCATTTTTTGGTAGCATATTTCTGCCCTGTTAGTGACACATTTTCTCAGTTTGTGCTCAACCAGAAATGTCTTAATTTTGATTTTGTTTTTGAAAATATTTTCACGAGGTAACCTATTCTAGGTTGACAGAATTTTTTTTCCTCAGTAATTTTAAGATTTCTTCCACTCTCTTTGCTTTGTATATTTCTGATGTGAAATCAACTATTATTCCTCTTCTTATTGCCCTATTTAGAATGTATTCTATTTCTCAATCTATGTGTTGAATAGACCTGTTAAGCATTATGAAATGCTGTTTTAATCTAAATCCATGGTTTTCATAAAATTGACTATTATATGTCTAGGTGTGGTTATCTTTGTGTTTATCATTTCCATGGTTTATTGAACTTCTTGGATTTGGGGATTCAAATTTTTCTAATATTTGGACAACTTCAGCCACTATTTCTTCATATATCATGTATGTGGGACTGCTTGATATTATTTCATATGCCCAATGTAATATTAGATGTTTCTATCCTTGTATTTGTTGGCTTTTTTTGCTTTATATATTTTGAACCCATGTTAACAGGAGCACAAAATTTTAGATTTTGTTATCATCATGCTCTGCTATACTCCTTAGTTTTTCAAATCAAAACACAGATGAAGCCAAAGTCTTGATTAAACTTCAAATTGTGTTACTGGTCCCAGATTTCTTTCCCTTACAGTAAAGCAGAAACATGTGGCTAGCACTCACAACTACATTGATCACTGTTCTCTTGGAAACATGAAGTTACCACCTATTTGATGTCATATTTGATTGATTCATTGAGCTCCACCTCTTATCATGCCCTATCTACTGGTTAAAAAATACCCTACAATACTTCATTTACCCAATTCAAACTTCAGATATCATAGTTTGGCAGGATATAGCAGAGTCTTAAACACTTCTCTTGTGTTGCTGTGGTTGAATCCTAAATTGTAGTAGTTCTCTTGTTTCCACTCCGCAGAGTTCCAGTTTTATCATTGTCTATTGCTTAATTCCCAACATAAATAAATACTTGAGGTCTGAATATGTTCCTTTCTTTCTGTTACTGCCATTTTCTAAGAATAGTCTATGTCTGCTGTCTTTGTGTTGTCACTGCTCTTTTCTCTCTTGCCTAGTTGTGTTGCTCAAGGTTCAATTTTTCTTCCCTCCCCTGGAGAGGTTATTTTTATAGAATTATCATTTATAAGCCCTTACATCTTTATGTTCTGAATTTCTACTGCATATCACTACATATTTACTAGATTTTAGACCTGTCATTATATATATCACAATCTGTCTAAAACTTAACTTAAGCTGCTCCTGCCAATGTTCTCTCCACTATTTCTATCTGTGGTATCACAATTTCTTAAGTTGCTAAGTTTCAGAATCTTAGATTGCTCATTAACACCTCCCTTTTGTCTTTATTCTCATTACTTTTCTGGCTTATTCCTAATAATGCATCTTTTTATTCTCTACTTTGCTCCTCATGACTAGATTATCATAATGTCCAATTCTAAAATAGAGTACAAATTTCATATCCTAAGTTAAATCCCAACTTATTTTCTCAATTTGGTTTCTCATTTTCCATTACATAAATCCTTGAATTCTGTTGGACTTTTCTATAAAATATCTTCTGGTGATTTTGTACACTTAAATAGGTATAATTTATTCAATTGGACTCTCTCCTATGAACTCATAACTCTACCTGTTACTTATTACCATATATTACCTAATTTTCTCTAGCTTTTTAAGATCATGTGATGTTAGTTTTTGTTTTTATTAATATTTCATGTATATATAGCATCAAAGTAATATGGTCAATGCTAATGATTATAACTGATCTTTATTTTGAGCACTCAGAGATTATAGCACAAAGCTTGACACAGAGTATTTTTCCAAATATATGTGTTGATTGTATTAAGGAGCGAATGAACTAAGAATTTTCCATGATTTTTTTTCTGCGTAAGGAGTTACTGGTGAGCAAAAGGTGACTGTGCTTATAAATGACTGACTATTTGCCCTGAGGCCAACCTTTTGTCCTGTGGTCTACGGAGACTGTTTACTTGAGAGCCCTGAGGTAAGTAAGTGGTTAGGGAACTCAGGAATATCAGTGACGTCAATGAACATATACAAATGTAAGTGATCTTGGATTAGGTAGATATCAAATGTCAAATGCAGAATTTCCTCTTTTTTAAAAAATATTTTATTTAGGACACTTGGGTGGCCTGGGATCAAGTCTGACATTGAATCTGCTTCTCCCTCTCCTCCTCTCCTCTGCTCATGCTCTCAGTTTTATTTATTTATTTGAGAGAGAGTGAGAGAGCAAGAGAGCGAGAACACGAGCAGGGGGAGGGACAGAGGGAGAAGGAGAAGTAGACACTCACCCTGAGCAGGGAACCTCACTCGAGCTTGATCCCAGGATCCTGGGATCATGACCTGAGCTGAGGGCAGAAGCTTAACCGACTGAGTCATGCAGGTGCCCCTCAACTGTAAAATTTCAATGGAAAAGATACGAAACAGAAATCATACTTGTCCTTGGTTTCTTTATCATGACTTATATAAGTTAATAAATATTTTCATACTAAATAAATTAAGTTCTTTAATTTCATGCAAATTACCAATTAATGAAAAAGAGCTCATTCAGACACTGGTAATTAATTTAGAATTAAAAACCTCCTAATACTACATATATTTACAACCACTGTTAGGTATATTTCATTTTAGATTTTAATTTTATCAAAGAAAAAATTTTCCTATTTGTACAAAGCTTTAAGTTCAGAAATAATCTTAAAAGCAACTTGAATGAGTAATTTTTTTGAAAATATAATTTCTAAGGGACCATAAATTCAAATGTTGTTAGACATAGTGTGGTTCTATACAACCAATATAAAACAAATTTAGGATAGCCCATACTTTGTTTTGACCAAATTGTCAAAATCATTTTATCAAATTTCCTCTAATATATGGCCATGCAGTTTGGCTGGAAAAGCCTACATAGCAGGCACACTGGTGCACATAATTTCAAAACTGAGAGCTTTGTTCATTTGTGTTCTCATTCATAAGAGCATGGACTTGTAATAGTACACAGTTATATAAATATAATCATTAAAATAGATTTTAGAGACTGTAACTTTCTAATTTACTGCTATTATAGTATATGACATAACAGTCATGCAAGAAGTATTTGTGGAATGAGTATATGAAATATCTCTTTTCCTCTAGTATTTAGAACTTAATTGTGAAGTACTAGTTGGCATATTATTGTTACTGCCATTTTGTTAGTCCTGTTTTAATATAGCTTTTCATAGATATTTAGTGCCCCGCAGAAATTTATGGTTCAATTTGGGAGATGAGAAATCAAAGGAAAGAAGAAGCAAGAGAATGGGGTCAGGATGGTCTCTCTGGTTCTGGATCATTATGTGACTATTGGCAAATAATTTGACATGTTTGAATGCCTGTTCCCTCATTTTATAATGAAAAGTCTGGATGTCTTAGATCACTTTTAGACCTAAAATGTTATGGGTCTATGTTCTGGATCTCATTTTTTAAGTGTCTGTAGATAATTCTCCGGGATTCCTGCAGTTGAACTATTATTGTACCTCTATAGAACCCACCAACTTTGAGACTTACAATAATGAATAAAGGAAGAAGTGGACATTGACCATGATTGTGCAAAAAGAATGCTTTTTTAGTTAATTTTAAATTGGTTCCTTTTGTACTATCGGCTGCAGGTAGGTTTTCATGATTGAACTAGTAATATGCATTTGTCATACGTGGATTGAACAGCACACCTCTGTCAAGTCTGAAGGGCAGAGAATGTATGTCGGGAGGGATGCTTGTATTTGCAGAATAACCACTATCCTGGTTGGTGCTGACAGCAGTTCATCCTCCTGGAAGGAACACAGTTGCACTGCCTGTGAAGGACTGGAGAGAAACCAGAGCATTTGCCAGAGATCACTGACAGGAGTGGTGGCTATGGAATGATTTTCTACTATAGTTTGATGAAAGTGGAGATTTTAATTGGATGAGGTGGTATTCAGCTATTAGGCATATTCTTTGCTACTATTATTTCAGAGCTTTATTAAGTACCTTAATTAGGGCCACCAGCAATCCTGTCATTGTAATAAAAATGCATACCAAATGCTGGTTTCAATTTTGCTGTGTCCTATATTGAGAATTGCTACTAATTTGCCCTCCCCCTTTGTTTTTCAAATTTCCTAGGGATTCCAATTAAAAAACTATTTCTAAGACCCAATATTTTGGGGAATTTTCTTTTTTCCACTGGGCTAATTATTTTGCATGCATTAACTCATTGAGTTCTCATAACTGAGGTAGTTTAGGGGAAGTAACTCATCCAAAATCTCACAGGAGAACACTGAATTGCTATCCAAAGACCTCTGAGTCTCTAATTGAGTCACTAAGCTTCATGTCTCTACAGCTTTTTAAATGTAGTATCCTTGTTTGACGTGGGATTTTTTTTTTATTTTTTATTTTAAGATTTATTTATTCATTTCTGAGAGACACAGAGAGAAGCAGAGACACAGGCAGAGGGAGAAGCAGGCTCCCTGTAGGGAACCTGATGCGGGACTCGATCCCGGGACCCCGGGGTCTCGGCCTGAGATGAAGGCAGACGCTCAACCACTGGGCCCCCCAGGCGCCCCTGACGCGTTTGATTGCATGTGTGACTATAGCCCCTGGACACTGTGTGCCTTCTGTGTCCCCGCATGATTTCAGCACCCTGTGGTTATAAAGTGCCACTGCTAGGCCTGAAGTGCCACTGCTCATGTGCCACTGCACCCTGAGTCTCTGCTGCTCAAATCTTTCTCAAGGGCAGAAGAGGCTGATCAACCCATATGCAGGTCCAACTCACAAGTACAGAGAAGATGATGCCACCGGAAGCATCCCTCAACCGGTGGCGTAGAAGTCAGTAGATAGCCTCCTCAGCTTCCAGTTGGACAAATTCTGAAACGTGCTAGTCATGGTGTCTTTGAAGTTCCCCAGTGGCACTGAGTCCTCTATTTATCCACATTGCTAAGCAGCCCATTATAGGTACCCTTAACTGGATTTTCTCCTTTCCCTGCTTCTCTCCCACTTCCTCACTTTTCTTTCCTGGGAATTTCTCCCAAATAAATGACTTGCATCCCCACCCTTGTCTCAGGCTGTGCTTTCAGAGGAACACAAACTAAGACAGTGGTTATTATGTTTTACGAGTGCCTGATTGTTAACTCTTGTAGTATATAGTCTAAGTAATAATCCTTCTCTCCTATTTCCACTTAGTTACAGAGACCTATTGATTTTTTTCTCCCAAGTGTCACTTTCCTCTTTCCACAGCCCACCTCACAGCAGAGACCTTTATCATGTTGTTTCTGGGGTGTTGTATTGGACTTCTAGCTGGTAAACCCTCTCCTACTGTCTAGAAGCTCCTACAGACTAACACCATATACGCTTTCACTCGGTGTTGGTCTTATCTATCACTCCCCTGTTAACAACCTGGAATTAGCCTGAGCAATTTATCAAGTCCAAATTCCTCTGTCCAAGTTTAGATGCATTTTCTTCACAAAATTCTTCAACTTTGATAAGTTCTCGTGATTATCTATATCTCTGAATTCTTAGAACACCAATAATCTTCCCAACAAATTTAATTTAACATATTTGTTATTTTTGTACTATTCTCATATTTTTATGTTATCTTGGTCCACTGAACTACAGGCTCCTTGATGCCATAAACCATGCCATGTGGTTATTTTGCTTTTTCCATACTCTAGCACAGTCATAGGCACAAAAGTACTAGTCTAGAAATACTTTTCAATTGAATGATAATTTATTCTTGGAGACTTCCTAAAGGGGGAAATATCTATCTGATTTTACAGATATATATTAGGACAAAATTAGGAAGGTATTTGATTTGCCCAGATTCTCAAAGCAAACAACAAATAAAGACCAGTTCTTTTAACTTGCAGTTCTAGTAAGTGATTGTTACTATTCTAAGTGGCAAGAGTCAGCTTCAAAAGAATGTGAGATTTGCATGTGCTTTTAAATCTGGAGCATCATTAAATATTTGACCTCAAGGCAGTGATAGAAAGGAAAACGAAAGGCTTCTCATGGACCCCTTGAGGACTTTTACATCTTGCAGCAAATTATTTTTAGCCAGGATGTCACTATTGTTTTGTCTCATTTTAAAGACATCTCTCAGTACGTCTGTGAAACTCTCTCATGATTAATATAAGAGATTCTGGAAAGGGAATGATAACACACATTTTTAAACATCTTCCCCAATATTCTAAAAGTTACATTTTCTTTTGGCTTAATATTTCTTCAAAATTTAAGCTCTGTTAGGGGTTTATTTCATACTAAAAGCACATAAAATGCATTTGTTTAAAACCAGATAATAATACTAAGGTGTGGAAGATTCTAGTATTTAAGATACTAATTTGCTATATTCAGGGCGGATGTGTGTATGTGCATGTGGATGTGGGTTTTTCCAGAAGATAGATGAGGGAAGTACTTCTATAAAGTATCTGAAACTTGAAACCAAAAGATTTAATTCCCTTGGAGTTATGTCCAGGTGTTTTTCCAGGCTGAATTTTTATAATTACTTAAGTATGCTTCATAGCAAAGGTCCTAATAGAAGCATCTAAATCTTACTGTGCAACCTCAGGAACAAAGATATTCTCTTAAAAACTTGATTGCTTTTCTATGGAAGCAGTTAGCTTTGATTTATATCGCTTCTGAAGGGAGCTTCGCTGAGGCTTTGAGTAATCCAATAAGGATCATATAATATACTCCCCTTTACATCTCATAGAGTTGCTGTGTATGGAGCTCTTTGTTTATGATTCAGGAAATGGGCTAAAAGCTTCCTAGGTTCATCTCTGTTCACAAAATTTGTTCTTGGGGGAAGTAATGGCCTTTTGCATTTTAATAAGCAGTAAATCTCAAGTATTACAATGTTCCAGTAACAAGCTATGTTTGGCAGTGTGGGCCTTTCCCCGTTTTTGGAGCTTGTTCTTATTCAGCAGTTTGGATATGAAGATAATTCTTATCTCATCACTATGTTTTATTTGAAGACGCTGCACTGAAGGATACCACCCACATTTCTTTCTGAAAATAGTCTGAGCCTCGTTCACAATTGCCTAAGAGGGATATGAAATATTAAGAGAAGCTTTATGAATGGCCAGAAGTTTTGTTGAAGTTATGTAACTACCTAAAAAGGCAATTGTATGTTATTTTGCTTCATTTCTTTTTAAAATATTGATTCTTTAAATATTTATAGTTCATCTAATATTTACTGGAATGTTTTAAGTCCTGGGGATGAAGCAAAAATGACTATGATAAAACCCTGGCTTACAACTGCTTAAGAAAATATATGAATGAACTGCATGTAGTCTGACCAGAGTGGACCCTTTTTGCTTTTTGTGACATGGGTGTCCTTCTAAGTAGGTTCCTCGGAGAATATATATCTCCAAAAAAGGCCATATACATTAAAGCCCAACTGTGTTCTTCCAACCTCTTCTCTTTAAACAATAAACCATCAATTAAGGGAATGGCTTCCATACTTTGAAATTTCCAATGGGAGTTTTCATCAGAATAGGGTTGTTTTTACCTGGCTCTTTGGCCTTATTTATATGACTTGACATGCCTACAGCAGAGTGATGTTAGGGTCTTGATTGTTTTAATTTGATCTGATCAATTGCTCAACAATCAATTCAGTTGTGGTTAATTTGATAGCCTTATGCAGATGTGTCCCTAAATTTTAATGATCAGCTCTGTTTCTTTCCAGCAAAACTTTAATATTATGTGATTAAATTTTAAAAAAATTTTACTTTGTGAACATAGGCAACTTAAGGCCATTTAATATGATGATAATTTAAAATACAGTTAAAGCCTTCACAGACAATATTCACAGAGTAAGAAAGGGTACATGAACATGTATTTGCTAGTATATTGAAAGGGATTGCATATTTCTCCTGAGTTCAGTATCTTCATAAGAATATGGAATTTAGAACTACAAGAAATCTTTTAACTCTAGTCTGAATTCCTTCTTCTATAACTAAGATGGAGGCTCTTAGATGAAAAGTGATATGTTCAAGATAGAAGCAGAGCTAGAAAACGGGCCATAGACTTTAAATTTAGTTCAAAACGAATGTACTGAATGCATTATTGTGTACATTAGGTGCTTACATTTTGTTTCTGTGAGAAGCTTTCTTCTAAATATTAATATACCGGAATCAATATACACCGTGAAGAGTAACGTATTTTCCCCTCTGTCTCCCTTCTTTCCACAAGTATTTACTGAATGCCTATTACCTGCCAGACTCCATTCTAGGAATGGGTGATACAGCAGTGAACACAAACAGGTGAAGTCTCAGTGCCAGGAAGCTTACATGCTGGTGAGAGAGTCAACAAACAAAGAAACAAAAAATGATCGAGTGAAATATGACATAGCCATAAATGCTATGCAGAAAGTTAAACTGGGTCATATAAAGGGAATACCTGGGTGGTGACTACAGAATGAGTGGTTTGGGAAGATGACTTCCTTAGTCACCATAGATTGGGTGGTTTAAATAACACACAGTTATTTCTCACAATTCTGGATGTTGGGATGGCCAAGATCAAGGTTCCGGCATATTAGGTGTGTGGTAAGAATCCTCTTTGTAGTTTGCAGATGGTGCCTTCTTTTTGTATCTGCACTCAGCAGAGAAAGAGATCATTTCTCTGGTATCTTCTTTTAAATGGAAATTAATCAAAAAAATAAATAAATGGAAATTAATCCCTTCAGGTGGAGGCTCCACTCTCCTGACCCATTAGGCCCCAAAGGACCCACCTTCAAATGCCATCACAACAGGGATTAGGGCTTCAGCAAAGGGATGTTGGGAGGATACAAACATTTAGTCCACAGCAAAGACATAAAACGGAACTATATAAACAGATTAGGATGGAGCAACCCATGGAGAAAGAAGAGCAAAAACAAAGCTGGCATATTCCAAAAATGGGGGCAGGTGGGGGGCCTAGTTTGTCTGGTTTTGCATTACCTAACAGAAATGTCTGCAATTATAGAAATTTCTGAGCTGTCCAATATGGTAGCCATTAGCCACATGTGTCTCTTAGACACTTGGAATGTAACTAGAATAAACGAGGAACTGAGCTTTAAATTTTACTTAATGGATTTAAACTTAATAGCCACATGTAAGTAGAGGCCACCACAGTGGACAGCATGGATCTGGGGTATCGTGGGTAGGAGGTGGGCAGTGCGGCAAGTCTATAGGCATGGACCAGAGGAATAGGGAGGGACTAGATTATGTAGGTCTTTGTAAAACAAAGAGAGAAACTTGGGTGTTATTCAAAGTGGATTTGGAAATTATTGGGATTTTTTAAGCAAGGCAGCAGCGTGATCTGATTTTTCCTTTTTTTTTCTTAAAAATATAATTTCAGTTTCTGGAGAGACAATATAAGTGGCAAGAATAGAGAGGGAGCCTATCTGTATGCCACTGTAATAATCCCAGGGAAAGATGACAGTGGCTTGATTTAGAATTGGACCTTTTTAGGAATATCTTTTTAAATGTGGAACTTTAATACTTGCTAGATCAGATGAAGGGGAGAGAAAAATAACAAAAAAAGAATCAAAGAAAATGCCTAAATTTTTATTTGAGCAACTGGATGAATGATGGTGCCATTTATCAGGTGGGGACTATTAGGAGAAGAGCGAATATGAGGGAGTAATTAAGTTTTATTTATTTATTCTTTTTATTTATTTAACAATTCTTTATTATTATTTTATTTATTTACTCTTTAACTCATGTCCTTTTGGCCATATTAAGATTGAGATGCCTCATGCATCCAAGTAGAGATGTTATACAAGAAGTTGAATATACTATTATTCTAATCTGGAGTTCTACAGAGGGACTAGGGCTAGAGATACAGGGAGTCGTGATATATGTAACAATGTATATATGTCATACATACGTATGCACTCACAAAATCTGAAAAGAAAAAAAAACCCAGGAAAGAAACAGAATTGCTCTTTCTGTACAAGTAGATTACTTCAGCATAGCTGCTAAAGCAAGAATTATTTGCAAATCAAATTAGTTAATTATTAAAATAAATATCTTGACCGTAAGAATGAGAAAAATTCCTGTTAACAAAGATGGTGCTCCGTGTATACTGAGAGATTTCTCAGAATCAGCAAGGAGATCTCTCCAAGATACTGTGGTCATTTTTTGCCTTTTCCCTCTCCTCTTCAATTTTTCAACACACTTCCTGCACATAGCCTACCTGTACAGTACTTGAAATAAGGTTTCTAGAGACACTCCAATGGCTCTATGTTGATTATGGCCAATGGGGATGTCCAGGGGACTTTGTAAGTCGCCACCATTGTCTCTTATCTAAACTATGGTGGTGGCATCCAGTTTGTCTCATCCTTCCCCAGATGTCATCTTTTGTTAGCAGAGCAATGAACCAAGATCTTCTCTCCCCTGAGTAAGTTCGTATTACCAGTCCTAACTTTGCTAAACACTAGAAACCATTCAGGCACCAACACAAGGCTTTAGTGGGACTGAATTTTACTAAACATTTGAAGATTGGTAAAGGAGGCCACATTTTTCACACTACATTGCATATTAGCTTTCTAGGTTCTTACAAAGACACCTAGACCTTCTCATGGCCATCAGTCCCATGGAGGCCTGGGTGCAGTCCTGGAAATGCAGTCCTAGGTGGGCTGCTGCATTTCCATGGCTTGAAGCATTATGCATATGTGTTAATGGGGCTACGAGAAAGAAATGGACTATAGGAAATAAGAAGAAAGAGGAAAGTCAGAAAATGAAGGAGTATCTGTTTAGGACATCTTGGAAGGCTTGGGAAGCATTCATATAGAACATCTAATTCAAAATTTCTGGTAGTGAACTATTCTTTTGCTGGTAAAATAAATAAGAACACATACATCTCTCGTCCAGCTTCTCTCTGGCTTTGGAGCAACTAGCTAAACTTTTAAATACAGAACTGCTTAATCATTATTATGGATCAGGTCAGAGAATCTAGGAAAAGCAGCGTTCACACATTTTCATGCTCATCCTTGCTATCAGCAGTGGTAAAGTTGTGGCTAAAGTTAGAGGTAGCTAGAAAATTCTGTAGTATGACAAGAGAATTAGATACCATTAGCATGTGCTATGCTTTCAAATGTATCCACTTCTTTTCTCTGCAATCACTCCAGCTCAGTCATCCCCTTCCTCCCTCTCCTCTGTCTCAATGTCTCCCTCCCTCCCACCCGCCCTCCTTTTCTCTCTCTCTCTGCCCCACGGTGCCTACCACAGTTCCTGGTGCCAAGTGGGCTGTCAATCAGTGTTGCTGAATGAACCCATAAATCAAGGATCTTATCTTTTACAAAGGGTGGGATCTTCTATTGACAAGAAGATCACATTGGATCTTAGAAGACAGAAGCCTGTGCGGGCACTTCACTGGTATAGGGTTTCTCAAACTTTAGTGAATCCCTTTCCTGGAGGGATTGCTGAAAATCACCTGCCCTGGGTATCTGATACACTAGGGCGGGGCAGAGAATTAGTGTTTTAACAATTTCCTTGGAAAAGCCATGCATCATCCCAGGATGATGCTTGGAGAAGCGCTGCCCTAGGATAATCTTTCCCAGCTCAGTCTTAATGCATATGCAGTTACGAAACACTCTACCTACAACCCCAAATCTGTTATGTAGTTAAGACAGGAACAACTCTAAATCGTTCCGGTAAATATGTTGAGTGTTCTTCAGCTTTTGTTATACAGGGTTTTTCCTTAAGAATTTCTTGAATTTTAATATTATGCAAGTATTCTGAAGAAAAGTCTGTCTAGGAATCATAAAATTTCTTTGTAATGTTGCTCCCAATGTAGCCTCTTGTTACATTAGTGTGATATATGTGAGGCAAAACTAAACTAAACAATAATCATTCTATTCCAGTTGAGGAATAATTTTAAAGCCAGAAATGCCAGATCTGTTGGATCCGGTCTTTTTCTTTGGGGTAAAACTAAATAACTTTCTTATTTGGAATACTCAGTGCATGGAGATTAATTTAAATGTAATAACACTTAATATCTCTGAGGCCCTTTATCTAAAAGAAAAATGTAAGAAGATTAGATAGGCCGGACACTATTTATGAATTGAAGCTTTTCCTTTAAGCTGTTTTAAACTATGCTTAGTTTATAAGTGACATGAGACTCTAAATAGCTACCTAGGACCAAAAGCAAATGAAATAGTGGGGTATTAACCTGCACTTGTACCAAAATATTTTATAGTCATTAGTAGCCAAGGTAATTCCCAGCTGACATTTATTAGAGGGACAGCCAAGCCTCACATGACCTGGCTCCTGACTCAGCAAGGCACATTATTACAACCTGCATTTCCTTTTGAATGGGAAACGACTCTTTGTTCAATGGGTCTCAAACTGTTGACCAGCATCAGGCCCTGGAGGACTCGTGGAAACACAGATTTATGAGTCCCACCTAGACGGGTCTCCAGAGTTGGATTTCTTAACCTGTACCCACATGGTGGTGGTGCTGCTGCTGCTGGGAAAATCGAGAGCCTGTTGTAGGTGCTGTCTGGGTAGTTGTAAGGTGTCCAGCAGAACCTATTTATCCTACTTACCATGGCTAAGGAGATAATGAAGGTAGTTTATTTGGAAAGCTGGAAGTTTGTTATTTCTAAGTTGTTTATATTCATCCAGAATTAAACCTAAAAAAAAAAAAAAATCTTTCCAGTCCTTGGTCTAGTGAGTACACATCTGACTTCTTGAAGTTGTGCTTTAATCAGTATGTGCACCCAGGACCTCCGCGTATATGAGATGGTTCTCTTGGTATTGTGGCAAAATGGCAACTGTTCTAATCTCGTTAAATTCATTGCTTATACAATTTCAAGGTATTTCTTCTTGTTATAACGTAGAGACTTCCAGTTTTATTTTACTGTGCTAGAAAGTACGTATTGACATAAACAAATCAAAAGGAGAATTTTGCACTGGGAGATTTATTGTGACAAGCAGATCATTTCAGTACATTTTTGGTCCCCAAGTTCGTTGGTAAATGGTTTCAGGAGTAAGAAGATTGATCGGTTGACTTAAGTGTATTGAGATAAGCGTAAACTTATCTTGGGACAGATGCCAAACGGAAAAGCTTATTTCAACAAAGGAGAAAAGAAGAAAATTAAGAAAATAGCAATGAAAACTGTCAATACTTAATTGGTGTCAAAGGTTTCTAAACTTTAAGGTTGCCTATGGTTTTACTTTGTTGTGATACTCAGCAACTTAAGTGCTACTTTGATTACTTCCATTATTAGTGGCCTAGATCTCAGATGCTCCTTTCCTAAGTAGAGTGCTCCTTGTGGGTATCTTCCAATTCTCTCTGGCTAATCTTCTCCTTGACACTATTTAGTGAAATTTTTAGTGTAAATGGGTGTCATTTTTCTTCCCAGGCGGTGGGGTGGATGGGCAGCCTTCTCTGTTCAAGGCAAAGTTGAGGAAAGGTGTCATGTGGGAGAAAGTCGAAAGGACATGAACATAATGTTCAGGCTTTACGCTCCTGTAGTTCATATTGATTCAGTGATATTCATGAACAATTAATTCATGGTTTTTCATAGTTTAGTTTTTCCTTAGTTTTATTCCAGCACTGTTTTTTAAAGTTCTGTATTTTGTTACTTACCGTTATCCATATACCTGCAATAAAAATATATTTTTATATATAAGATATATATATATGTATAAATATCTTTTTCTGGAGATAGATAGAGAATAAAATATATATTTTTTCTTTCCCTGGATGCACAGACTTAATTCTGTTCCTCTGATAGCCATAGTGATTGTGATTTGCTGGATTTCTGGAGGATTTGTTGTTGTTTTTGTTCCGTTTTCCATTCTGCAGTTTGGAATCTTTGCCAGTTATGATACAGTTGCACTTTTTGCAGAATCTACAATAAGTTTCTTCCCTGAGGTTAAAAAGTATATTTGGTCGCTGGTTGGTTAAGGAGAATGAGACAAGGTTGGAACTCTAGAAAAGTCAGGGTCCTGGGAAATCACGTTTTAGCTTTTCTTTCTCTCATTAGAGATGCATCTGTATTGCTATGCATATATCATTTTTGGCGCTCTACATATGTGACATATATGATTTGATTTATTAATTTCACATAGAAAAATAAAATTTAGATAGTGAGATTATTTCTAGTATATGTCCAAAGGAAAAATTAACTACAGGTCATTACGAGACTATCTGATGTTTCTAGGATACTAGGAAGCTCAGATTTTTTTTGTGTTTTTTCTAAATTTTGATCTTAGCATTTTATTTATGATTCTTTTTTGTAGCTTTTTAGTTAATCCCACAAAGTCATTAGGTGAAGGAATGTGTTATTTTGACAGTTGAATAAAATAGCCCTTTAAAGAGCCTCTCTATCCAAAAGACACAGCGGTTCTTATCCTCCTATAAGGAAAATGCAGGTTTGTGCTCCTGCTAATGTTTATTTATCAGGGTATATGGTAATCTGATTATTGAAAATCATATTGAATAGTTTCCTCTGGGCCAGAGATTTTCATGAAATGTTCAGAAAATTGCCACTCTTCTCTTTATGTTAATTAACAACATTGCTTCAAAAAAATATTTCCAGAATTTTTTCTCCTGTTCCTACTGTATGAAGATTGAGTTAAAGATGTGACCAAGTGCCTCTGACACTGGTGTTGAACCTAAGACAAGCTTCAGGTCTTATGCTACTTTTTTCTATTTCCTTTATTATTATTTTTTATTTGCAAAACATCCAAAGTGTACTTTTCAAAAATAGTAGCATTGTCAGTCAGAGGAAAGGTATTTTTGCATGTGACCTGATCCCTCTTCTATTTCTGAACAAACTGAGTTTGAGTGTCAATAATTACCCTTATAAAACGCCTGAGGTTAATGGCACACTGGTTTCTGCAAACAAGTGAAAAAAAAGATTCTTACTCTTAGCTGGAGGGAGCTTCTTTAAACCTAGTCCAGAGAACTTCCCCAAGAGCCCAGCTGGCTAGACTCTATAGAATTAGGTTTAAAAGTAAATTTTTCTTCCTTTCTGAAAAAAAGAAAAACCGCTTGTAGAAATTCGGCTAATAATCTGCTCTAAAGCAATCAGTCAGCTAAACAAGAGCCTTTTCGAGAGAAGGATAAGAAAATCCGTTGCGGGACGTCTTGGTGGCTTAGTGGTTGGGCTTGGGGCGTGATCCCGGGGTCCTGGGATAAAGTCCCCCATCTGGCTCCCTGCAGGGAGCCTGCTTCTTCCTCTGCCTGTGTCTCTGCCTCTCTCTGTGTCTCTCATGAATAAATAAAAAAATCTTAAAAAAAAAAAAAAAGAAAAGAAAATCCGTTGCAGAGATCTTATAAAATTTTAAGTAAATCATACAATTTACACTGAAATAAAACCTGGACATTCCTACTTTATCTGTGTATGTAATTTTGTCTTTTCAGGTCATTTTGGATCCGTTTTCTTCAGTAATTAGAATGGTAGGCTTCTCACTGCCATAAAACTGTTGTTTTCAGACTATTTGCACTCTAGAACAATCTCTTTTTGGATGTAAGCAATGAGGGGGAACTCAAAGGAGACAGTTCTTTTTGTCTCCAAGGTAATAGCAGGTGCCAGAGTTCCACAGACGTTTCAGTGGGAAGTTTGAGTAGCTTGTCTATTAAATTGTGACATTTGCTTACAGTTCCCCTTGTGTATGGTGACATTCCCTTCATAGAATACCAGGGATCATTTCTTCCCTTTTTCTGATTGATTGATTGATCGCCCTAGTTACCACCACACAGGGAAGACAACAGCTTGTCTTTAAGTGCTACTGATAGATTTATTTCTCTTTTAACACTCCTTTGAAAGAAGCACAGAGGTGAGCCTTTTGGAATGACGAATGCTAGCAATGTGATCATTTGTGATCACTTGTCCTCCTTTTTGCAGTTCTGAACTCACTGTCTTTACTGTGTGGTTGCCAGATTTATGGAAATGCCTTCCTGAGTACATCCACGTTGGATTAGTTTTCATTGTTACACTTGTTGGGCTGATATTTTATTTTATTTTGTTTTATTTTTTTTTATTTTTTATTTTTTTATTTATTTATGATAGTCACAGAGAGAGAGAGAGAGGCAGAGACACAGGCAGAGGGAGAAGCAGGCTCCATGCACTGGGAGCCCGATGTGGGATTCGATCCCGGGTCTCCAGGATCGCGCCCTGGGCCAAAGGCAGGCGCCAAACCGCTGCGCCACCCAGGGATCCCTATTTTGTTTTATTTTATTTTTTAAAGATTTTATTTATTTATTTATTCATGAGAATACACAGAGAGGAGAGAGAGAGAGAGGCAGAGACACAGGCAGAGGGAGAAGCAGGCTCCATGCAGGGAGCCCGACGTGGGACTCGATCCCAGACTCAGGATCACGCCCTGGGCTGAAGGTGGCGCTAAACCGCTGAGCCACATGGGCTGCCCTGGGCTGATCTTTTAGAGCAACTTTTGAACAAATTTGGAAAATTAGGAGCTCTGGGGGACCATACAATTCAAATAATATTAAGTTATTAGAGCTTATTGTTATTATTTTGATGCAGGTATCCAGGACATTCCAATAGACGGAAATTGGAAAGGAAAGCCATCAGGTCGTGGGAAATGTAAAGGTTAAGACATTTCATCAAGTAACGAGGTGATCGTCGTGCTGACGGTGACTCCCAGTACTGAGCAAAAACAAAATCAAACTCTTGGAAAGCTGCCTCGTTAGAAATAATAACAGGCTTCCTTGGCCCAAGAAAATTATGAAAATTAGCATAATATATATGAAATAGCGTCTTTATTGTTGTTCCTTGTTTGTTCACACAAATAACCAGAATTGTGCTTGTTTAAGTTCATATCACATTTTGTTTTGTGGAGGACAAAGAGCTCTGGGAAGAACCTTAGGAATATCATTACTAAAGTTTTGCAGCCCAGATTAAAGGAACACAGGCAGGTGGTGTTTTTACCATTTGAAGTTTTGTCCCTATTTTTTGGGGGGTTATGTTTCAAATGTTTACTCGCCAGCCTTCTACACCAATGTATGATCTCCCCTGAGGCAGCCACTGTATAGTTCACCTTTACGTGCCCTATTGCCACACAGCCAGACGTATTACCATGCCTTGTACACAGAAAATGTGGAATAATTACGCACTGAATTGAAGTCATTGTGCCTAATCTATTTATAGAGA
The DNA here is from genome assembly GCF_003254725.2 of Canis lupus dingo. Lineage (NCBI taxonomy): Eukaryota > Metazoa > Chordata > Mammalia > Carnivora > Canidae > Canis > Canis lupus. Next base: position 4,779,622 of record NC_064245.1, read on the forward strand.
ACAGAAGTAAGCGATGACAATTCATCAGAGCCAAGTAGCTAGTGGAGAGTTTGATCTTATTCACTTATTTACATTTGATTAATAAGTACTTCAAAACACATGTGGCCATCATATGTAGAGACATCCAAATTTGAAGTGACTAGCTAGTTTTTTGACTTCAATCAAGAAAAAGCATGTTCCTAACAATTCTTGTGCAGCTGTAGAGCAGAGAAAGTCATGTCATTTATTTTTGTATAATACAAAAATCTAACTTACAATCTAAGATTTTCATTATTGCACTGAAGGAAGTTGCTGAAGAGAATGTAGCCTGGTAGTCAGAGGCCTTTTCCCCTCTTCTAGCTCTTAAGCCACTCACTTTATTATACTACTCATATCATACCTATATATGTATATACATTTTTGATGTCAGGCATTTGTGATGCTTTAGTGCATTACAGTGTTTGTCAATTACACGAGGGCAGGCACCATAAATTGTGCATTGCCATATTTTATGCAGCATCCATTGGATTGTTTTGTGCATAGCATATTCAATGATTGAGAAGGTATTATCCATTGGAAGGCATGTTCATTAGAAACAGCACTGGGGAGTAGCCAAGAGTATGGGGTCTAGAATTAGATCACTGCCTGGTTGGAATCCTGGTTTCATCACCTTTTATGTTTGCAACCTCGAGTTCCTCACAAAACCTCTTCTAAGCTCATGAACTTATAAGAAATAAAGGGCACAGTGCAGGCAAGTCTTGGAGCAGCACCTGGCTCATAGTCAATGCTTCCTGCATGTCATTTTTGGTTTCCTGCTGTAACTCTTGTCTTCTGGCTAAATGACTTATGCTGATGGAATTTTATGAAAATCTGATGGAATTCTATGAAAATCTGGGCTTGTAACTTCCTTCTAGATTCCCCAGATAAGCAATGTGAAACTTTGGATACCTTTTATCTTCACATCAGTATTTCAGTAGGATAGGAACTGTTATCTCTGTATGTGCTTTCAATTCTTCTTTATTTGATGCTACTTTTCATTTGGTGAAGGGTGGTGCTCCCAAAGAATTAAAATTTTAATTATAATTTAGATATTCTGATAGTATTTTAATGTCACTGTTTTTAATTAAAGAAGCATCAAAATTGCGTCTACGATGCATATTGATACATGCCAGAGGGATTTTGCTGGTACTCAGTGTTATAGTTAGGGAGTAGTGTACGCCTAGGTGAAGCTTTGTCAATCCTTTACTTTTTATTAAGTTCCTGAAGAAGCTAAATACATAAGGAATAACGACAAATGAGATGGCATGGGCTGTTGAACGTGTCTGGCCAACAGTCTGATCCAGCAAAACAGAGTTCTCTTATCAGCTGTGTCACAAGATCTGCCTCAGTCTTCTCTTTATCACTTAGCTCATGCAACTTCTCATTTAGCTACCGAGTTCACATCAGTGAGAACTTCCAAGGGACCAAGTCTTCACGTGAGAAGGAGGAAAGGATGAGATGGCATGGCCTCGAGGGGCCTTGGCATTGTTACCAACCCCACTCTCAGGAGCCTGTGGGTTTTTGCCCACCAGCAAATGCAGTGAAACAGTGTCCTAGATGTGGCCAAATGGTTTTTCATCCTCTGAGGCAGGGGAAGAGAGATGGGAAAAGAAGAAAGATGCCTCTGATTAAAAAAATGAAAAGGCAAATTTTTCTTCCTGGTAGAGGTTAAAACAATATGTGCTCTTGAAGAGATCAATCCTGGTTTTATTTTCTTTAGAGGGAGCAAGTGTGTGAGGTGGGGTCAGGGGCAGAGGGAGAGGAAGAGAGAATCTTAAGCAGGATCCACGCCCAGCACAGAGACCAACACGGGGCTTGATCTCACAACCCTGAGATTATGACCTGAGCCTAAATCAGAGTCAGATGCTTACCTGAGCCACCCAGGCGCCCCTCAATTCTGGTTTTAGACATGAAGTAGTTTAACACACTGGATGTATCACTACTGACATATAATGGCCAAAACAAGTGTAGGCACTCTAAAGAAATTGTAAAGAATTAAACTCTTTTTCATTTCTGATATCGAAATATTATTAATACTGTCCTAACTACTTTGTACATTTATTTTCTTTGCTATTTATTTGTGTAGTACTGAATTCCTCTGTCAACAGAAAATATCTTAATAATCTTATATAATTCATAAATAATTTTCTATATTTTTAAACACATCATTCATGTTAATTTTTTTTTAAGATTTTATCTATTTATTCATAGACACAGAGAGAGAGAAGCAGAGACACAGGCAGAGGGAGAAGCAGGCTCCACGCAGGGAACCTGACGTGGGACTCGATGCCAGGTCTCCAGGATCACACCCCAGTTTGCAGGCAGCACCAAACCGCTGCACCACCAGGGCTGCCCACATCATGCAGGTTCTCAAGTGGGGATTTTTATGTAATCCCTAGCTTTATAGTGGGCGATAACTAGAGGAAAATTTAATATTAATTAAATAGAGGTAGTTCTGATAAATATTATTTCTTGTTCTTAGTGTGAAAATGTGGATTTCATGGTTCTCTCTATATATTAATATAATAATATAATAACTAGAAATATTTAATTCTAAGGATAATAAATTTGTGATATTTTGGGCTTTTTATGTAGCATAATGGAGGTGCAGTGATTGTGCTGGTAGTAAACAGCAAAAAAAAAAAAAAAAAAAAAAAGAAGCCCAAACGGCAGATGATTGTACAAGGAAAATAACATTTTTTTTTTAAACCAATTCACAGGTGCTAAATTGATCAAATTATGCATGCTATCTTACTTAACTCTGAAACTAACCTTGTACTATTGATATATATTATAGGGAAAAATAGGATTTAGACTCAAGATGAATAGTTTTCTCAAGATCATTCAGTGAATAAGGTAGCAGAAAACGAATTTTAACCCAAGGTTGTGAGGCTTCAATGATTTTTTTGGTTTTTTAATTTTAATTTTTTAAATTTATTTTTAGTGTTTTCTCTGTGCTTAAAAATGTAACACCAATATGACTTAAGCAGTGAGACTTTTCTTCCTTTGAGATGGGAATCTTTCTGCTACGAAGAAACTTGGGCTGACCAACTGGAAAATGAGGCCATGGGGAAAGACCTCAGGTGTTGTAATCAAGCTATCACAACCATTTCAGCTGAGGTCCCAAACATGTCAGTGCAACCATCCTATGCTATTGAAGTCAGACCAAAAGACCAGCCTAGCTAATCCAAAATGTTATGGGAAACACAAAGAAATAATTACTCATTATTGTTTTAAGTAACTAAGTTTTAGGATGATTTGTTATGCAGTAGAAGCTGACTGATACACAGGAGGTAGTTTATGAAAAGTGTGAAATAAGTTACAAAGAATGTTTTAGGATTCTTAACTGGAAAGAAATGGAACAATGTGATAAAGTGAAAGAGGAGTGTTAACTTCAAATTCAAGTATAGCAACCTAACCAGTCCATCGTATGTGTCATGTACTGTGCTAATTTATTTTTTAATGTACGTGATCACTTTTAGTTCTTACTGCTATCTCATGCGGTGGATATTATTTATCTCTATTTTACAGATGACTAAACCGAGATTCAGAATAGTTAAGTAACTTATCCAAGGTCACAACACTTAATAAGGAGCAATGCCAGGGTTTGAAATCTCATGGAGCTATTTGAAAGTCTTCTATTTAGTTTTCAAGCAGCCTTAAGATAGAAGTCATGGAAGAGTGGAAGGAGTGATATGAAGAGAGGAAGTTCACAGGCAGATTTGCTGGGCTAAAGCTGCCCACTCAAATTATGGGAACCTGTCACTTTCTGATAGGGCAGCCTTACCTCTTTGTTAAAAATGATGGATTGGTGGGAAATATCCTGTGGTAAAGTTCAAGGAGATTATAGGATTAGGTTAGAAAGGGGAAAAAAGTTAAATGGAGAAGTAAAGTAAATGAGAGAAGAATATTGAAAAAAAAAAAAATCCATGTGACAATTCTTGGCTGGGTCTAGTAGCCAGCCTACGAAGTTGGAGAGGCTATGTGAAATGTGTTTGTGACAGTCTGAACCTGGATTTAAGAGAGGAGAGGGCCACAGTTGGCAGATAATTTAAAAAATGAAGAATCTCAGCCTTATTCTTATAGTAGTCTCTTCATCAGCCTGGATACCTTGTCTTGGGCCATTTATATTCTCTTTGTGCCTGATAGACTTAAACTAATTTTGACTAGCTTATTATGAGCAGATGTTCATGTCATATATTAGCTATGATAAATTCACTTTTCCCCCTTTCTCTTCTATTTTAGATGAACTGAAAACAGTATTGACAAGGTTTAACTTAAGTTTATAGCATACAAACTGCCACAATTTTGCACATGGTATTATTTGAATTACGCAGTTAGGAGGCATCCGTGGTATAAGCACCTCAAATCAAACCTGGCTCACAGGAGGGAATAAAATCATCAGGAGCAACATGTTTGAATCATGAGTATCTTAATGTGTGTGTAATGGCAGCGACCTTCTCCAATGAACAATGTGTATGTAGATCTTCTCTTAACCAAAGAGTAATTTGGTGTAAACAAATTAAAAGTGGTATCACATGACTTCACAGTCGAGTAACCAGAATATAATTAGTTTGACTTCATCTGGAAAGCAAATTCATTATTGCCAAGACAGTGATTCAGTGCTCTATGCTAAATGAACTAGATGTGGATGTTTAACAGTCAATTTGCACCATGTGTTCCTAAAGAAAAAAAAAGAAAAAAAGTTCAACTATGGTTATAAGGAAAGCTCCTTAAGGTTTCAAAACTGAATGGGAAATCTTGATATAAGAGCAAATAAATAGAAACATTCTCTAGTCAGAACAAGAATTAACTGAACACTTATTCCATGGAAAGTAACTCCGTCTCTGGAGTAGATTTATGTCTGTCATCCCCGGTTCACAATCTTCCTTGCTACATTTAAGATACTAATGATTTGGATACCATGTGGAATAACTTAATGAACTACACATGTTTAATGGAAACACTTTCATTACCAGACTTAATCTATTTCAGAATCTCTTATAGAAACTCTCCACTATCAAACCATTTTCCATGAAAATATATTGAAAAATCCAATAAAACTCCAGATGTTTATTTTGCTTTCATAGAACATACCAATAAAAATGTATTAAGTTTGTATGCTCCTTGCATTTTTACTGTGCTTCCATCATGTTGGTTTGTTTGCTCCTCATTATGTTGGGAGGGCCTAGGTGGGGCAGATGAAATCAAACCCATTTTACATACGAGGTGACTGAGTCTCAGAACATAAAGTTCCCTACTTATGGTCACTCTGCTAACAAAAAATGAGCCAAGGAATACAAGACAAATTCTCTAGCTTCGAGAGAAAAATGTCTTTGTAAATTTGTATGTTGTTTGTTCTCTGTAGCACTAAATATGTTTTTTTACTCAACGAGTGAAAATAACCGGAGGCCTCTCTGAAAAAGACATCTAAAACTCGGAGACTGACAATGACTAAGAATAGTTTAAAGCAAGAAATGTATATATTTCCTGAAATGTAGCTAAACCTATAGCTTTAATTCCAAGCATGTACTGCAGCATCATTCCAAAACAATTCCCATGTAAGTTTGACTCCCATTTTCAAAAATTACAAGTTCTAGGCACTTGGGAGTTTGTTTACGAAGGGCAAAGCCAAACGTATAGATCTACAAGACAGGACTGCAAACCTTGTGAGTAAAACCTTTTCTAGATTTCATTGCTAGCCCATCACATTCCCATCAGTTAGGTATTTTAGAGAAGATAAATAAAAAGTAATCTATGACTAACAATAACTTTGAACTGGGTGAGAAGCCATATTTCATGTCAAGTATTTAAGTGATTTGAATTTGAAGACACAATAAAATAAAGACAACAAATACTGCAGTAGTTTGACTAGCCGGCGCTGTATGTTAATGTTTTCACATTTTTCCAAGGCATCTTTGGTGTGATTCCCATTGATTTTAATAGAAGTTGCATGTATAATGCAAGAATTCCGTAAAAGTTGATAGTGAACTATGATAACATTCTAGCTCTGTCAACTGAATAAAATACACGTGACGATGTTCAACATAAGGTCAGATAAACACATTCTGAAGAAAACACTAACTGAAATTTTTCTGTGGTAGTGTTCCTTTATTTAGTCCCTAACAGTTGATATATAATATAGTTTGAATAAAAGATCTAAGAGAGTATTTCAGACAATTAGACACAGAAGTGGGTATAATATTTTTGAGAATTTGAAAATTCTCCAACATTTATAAAAATTCACACAATCTACATACAATGTGACTTAACCATAATATGTTAGCATTCATTTTTCTTTTCTGTTCTATAATAAATGATATTGAATATAATTTATACCTAGAAAAAAATTACCAAGTTACCCAGACACGCTGAATTAGAATTTCCAGAGGGGACACTGGGAGATTTTTACTAAAAAAAATTGATTCTAGGAGATTCTCATAATTAGCTTGTTTTGGGGGTTCATTTGAACTTAATTAACTGGTAATTTTCTGTTCTTGATCTTGGGTCCCCTAGACCCTTTCCAGAAATTACTCTTTAAATACCCCATTTTCACTCATAATTCCCATTCCTCTTGGTTCCCCTACATTTTGTTGTTTCCTCCATGCTCCTTGTTTTCTTTAAATATCCACCTCCTGTTTGACCATTCTCACCCTCATTCTGTCTCTTTCACATCTCACCTTCCTTAGCAACAATGAGTCTTCTAAAGCAGTCGGAAACCATTCAGACTTTCCTGTGTAAACACTAACTTGAGTGTAGTCATGCAACTAAAGCCAAGAAACAGTAAGGCCCAAGGTAACATTTTTGGGAGCTATTCCTAAGTGAATAAAAATATGCATATGATTCATTCACTCATCCATGTATCCCACCAATGTTTATGGGCTTATATATCTTGGTGGTGTGCTACATTCTGGGGATTCATTGATGAACTTAATTCCTGCTTCCATGGGAATGCTACTCCAATAAGAAAGACAAAAATAATGAATTAAGCAACCAAATATATTTTTTAAAGATTTTATTTATTTATTCATGAGAGACACTGAGAGAGAGAGTCAGAGACACAGGCAGAGGGAGCCTGATGTGGGACTCGATCCTGGGATTCTAGGATCACACCCTGGGCCGAAGGCAGGCGCTAAACCACTGAGCCACCCAGAGATCCTCAGCAAACAAATAATTTGAGATAGTGATTTTCTGAAAAAATATGTAGCAAAGTAAGATATTAATCTCAGCACAACTAAAATGGTTAACAATTTTAAAAAGTTTGCCTAAATTATAGTAAATCACCCTGAGGAATAATTTAATCATTCATAGTTTGCCACTAAACATGGAAAATACTTAGGATGCAATCAATATTTAGTGAAAAATACAGGATAAAAGTGTGTCTTTATTTCTACATGTCAGCATGTAGAGAAGAAATCAACCCTGGAAGAGAATCCATTTTCGAGATCATGCCATTTTTATGATTACGATGCTACTTTGTATTAATTTATAAAAAAAGCATGAAATGTGAAAAAAGAGGTTATTTGATGTCCTTTTAGGCAAAGAATTCTATTACCTGGCCTATCCTTTATTGCACTTGATTTTTCATAACGGTTAATGTGAGGCTTTAAAGTATATTTGAGTCATCAAAGAAAAGATGATACTTTACTTCAGCCTAATTTCTGTGCTAAGTAAATTTTATTGCAGTTTAATTTTTCATACTCAGTGATATATACATGGAATTAAGTAGGGTAATAATCTATTTACCAGAATATTTGATCAACCAGGGCACATAATTTCCCGATATCCCAGATAAGAGAGTTATTTATAGGCAAAAACAAATATATTAGACCTCAACTCCAAACTGCTTTTTGTTACTTTTTAATTTCTTAGAGGATGTTAGTTATTAAATTAGAATCTGACAAAGTTACCTGGAGAGAATAGAAGTTTGTTTCTTCATTTCACTTGCAAGTTATTGGATCCCCTTTCTTTTCCTGTCACTGGATATTGGGGGTTGGGAATTATGAAATATATCTTGTGGTTTTTTTTTTTGTCTGATTGTATACCAGTCATTCAAAACATATAGTATTTGTTCAGGACTATGATATTCATGATTATAAGATGCATTGTTGAATTAAATATAGCTGCAGTGTAGAAAAGGAAATAATGGTATTAATATATATATATTGTAATTTTTATTTACATCTTGATTAAAAAAAATTAAGATGTTAAATGTGCCTTAGGATCAAAGGTGTGTGGTACACCTTCTGGAAAGGGTTCAAAATTTACCTACAGGTGACTCAACTATAATAAAATTCCTGCACAGATCCTGTACTGACACTGATAGCATGCAGGCAGCTGTGGCAGGGAGTAGGTTCCAAAATGGGGATGTATTTTTCATCCTGTGCAATGAAATGAAAAAAAAAAAGAAAAGAAAATAATGAATTTTTCTCAACAATAAATTATTATAAAGAGAAAAACATCCTTTTTAAAATAATCTGCTTATTATTGTTATGTAGATTTTTTATTTTTGCTTTTTAATTTTCTTAGCAAAGTAAAACATGAGTAATCTTAGGATGGCCTCCCAAATATTTTCAGAAAGTTCTTGAATTTTTGGAATTCAGTGAGTAAAATGGTTTGGTGGGAATAAAGGTGGACTTACTATCAAAGGAAAGAGAGCTGATTTTGTGGGGTCAATGGCTCTGTGTTCTTGAACATGTCTGAGTCTCCATTTTCATTTATAAAATAGGTCCAGTACAAAATGTACAGGCGATATTGCATCAACGACACAGTATTTGTCTTCTCACATACGTTCCTGCTCTGTAAGCGCCACTGTTTACTTTAGGTGTGGTGTTTTGTTAACAATATTAATTACAGTTAATTAGCCACTCTGGACTAACTTAAATCTCAAAGCTCCATTTGTACCCCAACAGAATCCATAGGGTGATTTCATGATCCTTTTGCAACAGCCCTACATCATATGATACTGTCTTGTTTTCTTATGTCATCTGATCCTCTCTTGATGACCCTTATTTCGGAATTTAAGAAAATTTCCTGAACACGTGGTCTTTGAATTTCTTCTTTCCTTTTAGGGTGCATGCATGGAGGCTTTTCCATAGGAGATATCAGCCACCATAACAGTTTGAGGAGATCTACTTCGACCTGGTTGTAGAGTTTATGCTATCTGGTTTAGACTGAATTCACGTTGTGTTGTTCCATGGTAACAGTTTACTTTCTTTGGAAATCGATGCTATTTGTCCTTCAACTCTCTGAGTGACACACAATATGGCACTCTTTGAGTGCCAACCAGCATGGATTACAGAGTGAAAATAAAGTACAGGAGTCATAAAGTCCTCAAGCCTGCAAATCATAATTAGGCCATTAAAAATCTGGGACCCTGAGGAAACAAGGAGAGAAACAACCCTTCAAAACTGAAGAAGGAGCAGTAATTACCTATGTATATTAAGAATCAAAAGGCTCTCACTCTAGGCAATGTTAGAATGAAAGATAAAAATTGGTGTGTTGAATATTATTTTTATTGGAATAAATTTGCAGGTGGAATGTCAATTTATTTTTGAATATGCAATCTTAAAAAAGAAGAATATGCAATCTTGCCAAATCTAAATCTCTCATATATAGTGCTTTTAAATTTGATCTCTTGGCTTGTCAGGAATTCTCATACTACTCTTCTAAAATAAGATATCTACCTAATAATGGAAGCATTTATCTCAAAATGCAGTATTTAAATTACTACTTTGAATGACTGCTGAAATTAATCTAACCTCAAGTTTATATACCTTTATCATTTTTTTTTATTTTGACAACATGGTTTCATAAGCTATGATTAGTTCAGGGATTTTGTGGGTGTAATGTACAAGATAAGCAGGTTGAAAGTTTTTTGACTTATCAAAGCCACATTTTGAGAAGTAAGGAAATGCAGCTTTCTTGACTGGCATCACCATAATTATTTGCACAATTTTTAGAGCTATTTGACAAGTTCCCATTTGTCTTTAAAAATAAAAGATCTATAGGGAGAACAACCCCAGACCTTCAAATCATTTTTAAAATCTTCCATGAACAAACAGTATTTAAGGCCAGAGGGGAAAAATTGACACCTTTTGGATTTTTAGGTCATATCATAATGCTACTATGCCAAACCTACTGAAATTTTGGCTCTAAGGGACATTTTGACATCATTCTTACTCTCTTTGAATTAACATTTAAATATTTATGCAATTTTTCAGTCTAGAGGAGGAACTGTAAGACTTCCCTGAATGAGAGGTTAAGCAAAGGTTATGATGTTACAAATTAGAACTAAATAGGACACTGAAACTGAGAAACTGGAATCCTGTTAGTTAGACTAATAATGAATCAAGTCAATGAGACAAAGGGTCCCTCAAGGTGAGGTCTGCAAGACTCTGAATATAAATGGCCATATTATTATTAATGCATCCATTCATGAAAAAGCTGTAATACTAGTTTATGCCATAGAGAAGACAAAGTATGAGTTAGTGTGAAGGTGTGGATAAAGGAGAATTATTCTTCTTAATTTAAAGAAAGTTTAATAAAGGGGTAAATAAGTTTGCTTAATTTGTAATATATTTCTTCATATTTTTTCCATACAGAAGAGTTTTGCATTGTTTTAATTTCCAATGGGACAGTCTCAGTGATTTAGTTTAAAATAAAGCATTAAAAATTTTAATTTCTAGGATCCATTTGGAGCATTAAACTGTAACATCCTTTTTTATAAACAATTCTCACTCTCCTGGTACTTTTCTGCCTATAGACTTTGAGAGATTAAAATAATGTAATTACAATGATAATTTTGTCGTTCTACCCAAAATTCTCATCCCTGCTTTTAAATATAAGTGAAAATGGACTCTTTCTAGCCTGTAATTTTGAAGACACTTCAGAATTGTACACAATGCATTTTGAACATTTTCTCAAATTTAAGTCTCTTAATCATTTTGTTTCATCTTTATATTTAAAAGATTGTTCTATGTAATTAATTGTGCATTCTCTGTAATTAACCTCTGATCAGAGGTTTTGGAAGCTGAAGTTCTTCGAGTTTGGAGCTCATGAAAAAAACTGACAGTAGAAATGACCACTCTCACTTTAACTGTACTGAGTGAAATGATTTTATATGAAGCTTAAAATAAAAACAAACCTGCTTTACCCCCAAATTTGTTTGTATTTCTCTGCAGTGCTGTAAGAAGTCATACTGTGCTGAGAATGATATTGTTGCAGTAACATTTAATGTTGTTTATTGAAACTTGAAGTTTAAAAATTGAATTAGATTCACATTGTTCTGCTTTAGCAAACTTTATCTGGAATGTGATGCCAATAAAATTTCTACAAATACTCATTTATATTTTCTGATGTTTTAGTAGATAAGCCTGGACACACATTAATTTTAATATAGTACATATCAAGTTGTTTGTCTCACTCTTTCCAAAACAGAAGAATTTAGATATGTTTAGGCCCAATGAGAAGGTACATATGAATGAACACTGTAGCAAAGTTAAGCACTCTAAATAACCACATATTTATTTTGTACTATTTTTGAACCTGGTTCTGTGTCAAATTCTAGGAATATAACATGTGCTAAACAGATGAAGTTTCTGCCTTCACGGAACATACTGTCTAATATCATTGGAAATTTTATTAATAATAAATAACTTGTTCTGAAGTCACTTAGAAATGTTGCAAAATCTTTTACAATCAAGGATCTTGTTTTTTAAAAAAATATTTTATTTATTTATTCATGAGAGACAGAGAGAGAGGCAGAGACACAGCAGAGGGAGAAGCAGGCTCCCCGCAGCCCGATATGGGACCCGATCCTGGGACTGGGATCACACTCTGAGCCGAAGGCAGAAACCCAACCACTGAGCCACCCAGGTGTCCCCAGTCAAGGATCTTTTTAATGCTATCTCTCCAATGTCCTGCTCAAAGTCCTCCTATTCCTAAAGACTTTGCCCATAAGCAGACTCTGCATGTTAAGAAATAAAATATCCCATTTGAAACCTAGCAAAATATATATGCTGGTGACAGTCAAATTTCCAACACATTAACAAAACCATTTTTGCATAGTGAATTAAAATTGATGAAGCATTTTCTTGAGTAAATATGTTTTAAGCATTTTGGAATTGTTCATAGATTCTGGAGGATTGCCCAGATCGAACACCATGCAATAACAAAGTGTGGCTTGAATTGTTCTTAGGTTCTTTGTTGGATTGGCTCTGGGCTTTATTCTTCAATGCACTTAGAACATCAGATCCTTGTTTTATGGTTTTTCAGTTCTCTTCAATCCTCAACCTCCCCATGCCGGCTTTTGACTCGAACACTACACGTAATTAATTCAAGGGCATGGTCCAATATAAAAGAATATTTACAGTCTCCTCCTTCATAACCCACCTTCAGAGTTTGATACACTGGACAATCCCTAACCTCTTGAAAATTCCTCTTTGTTCGAATCTTATAATTCATTTTCTCCCATTTTTTCCTCCTCTTCCTTCCGTTCCTTGATTCGTTCTTGTTACTTCTCATCCATAAATGATGTTTCTTCCCCAGACCTTTGATCTATTTCTACTCACAACTTGCATGCTCTTGTTAGTAACTTTCATTTGCACTTACAATATCAAGTACAATGTACAATTTCAGAGGGCCTGCGTATCTATATTTTCCAACCACCCATATTCCTCATTGCTTGTTGGATATGTTCATCTGCATATTTTGAAAGTGCTTATCTATAGCTAAACTCTCCTGCAGTAAACCTCCCTATGTCTCCAAAACATATCTAAATACACACAAAGACAATCAAAATGTTTCTCTTCTGTAGTTTCTTTCCTATAGGATTTAATATTAAATTGTGTTGATCCTCACTCTTGCTAATTTCCCATAGCGGTTCATTGCAAAATCCAGTCTGAACTATCTTTTGTATCTACCATTTCTTGGATTTCCCCTAATTTAGTTAATCTCATTCCTTTCTACTTTTACAAACACACCTTGAGCTCCGTGTTGGTTTTCTAGGGCTGCCGTAATAGGGTATTGTGAACCAGTTGGCTTATACAACAGAAACCTACCGTCCCGCCAGAAGTCTGAAATCAATGTATCAGAAAAGTTTTTTTTTTTTTTCTGGGATTTGTGAGAGCCTCTTCTCCTTATGTTTCTCTTCTCATTATGTCCCCTCTATGTGTGTCTGTATCCAAATGTCTTCTTTTTTAAAAATAAGGACAATAGTCATATTGGATTAAAAAATTGGGTTCTCATTATGCTCACGCTAATGATCTCATTTTAACTTGATCACCTCTGTAAAGAAAGACCATTTCTCCAAATCAGGTCATATTCTGAGGTATTGGGAGTTAGAACTCCAGCATATACTTCTTGGAGGACACAATTCAACACATAACAAACTCCTACTACGTGCCAGGCACTGTTCCAGACGCTGGGAACACCTTGCAAAGGGAGACATGCCCTTAAAATCGGCCTTTAAATCTAAAGGTGGGAAATAGATAAAAAATTGTCCTTATAAGTGAACAAAATAATTTAAGCTAGTACTAAATGCTATGGTGAAAATAAAGCAGAGTGATATTGTTCTTTTGTGGTGGCTTTTGTAATAGCTTCTTACCTCCCTTTGTCACCTTCCACTCTACTTCTCAACTCCGTAACATTGCCTTTAGAGGTCAGTAATCACAGTCAGATCCTTATATTATAAATTATCCGTGTGTATATCTATCTCTACAACCAGTGAGCTCTGCAAGGGCTCATGTTTATATCCCCAACATGTGGTATCAACATGAATTGATTGGATGAACATGGTGTGTTTTCATTAAATATTTGTTGAATGTATTTTCTAGTCTCTACCCCATGCAGCAAATTCAAATAGGAATAAAAATCATGAAAGCAAGACTCTGTAAAGAATGGTGTGTTTTTAGCGTGCCCACCATATATAAAAGAATGATTAATAAGGAGTCCATCTTGTGGAGATACCTATCTGTGAGCACAACTGAAAGGGTTCAAAAATTCAGAGCTTTATGATGATAAGAGAAGCATTAAATAGCATGGTTGAACTACTACTATAGAATAAAAACAAGATATCAATGCTAGTCTCCTGTGGAGTTGATACACTTTTAAGTTCTGATAGGATTGCCTATGTATTCCCCAATCTGGGATTGCTGGAAAGCCTCTAGCCACATTTGGCTTTGTCACACATTGTCCTACGGTCTAGCTTTTATTTTTATTGTTGGGTAGTTCTGGTACTGGTCATCATCTTTGGTATATCATATACAATTTTGCACTGTTGTATTAATTATAAAACATCCCTGGAATTTGCTTGTATATTTGCTCATATTTCTTTCTTGTGCATGGTTTAGATCAACGGTATTCCCAAATAGTCTTTGTTTTTTTCCTAGTAAGAACAGTTTTCTTTTCTTTTTTTTTTTAAGATTTTACTTATTTATTCATGAGAAAAACAGAGAGAGGCAGAGACACAGGCAGAGGGAGAAGCAGGCTCCATGCAGGGAGCTTGATGTGGGACTTGATTCCAGGATCTTGGGATCATGACCTGAGCTGAAGGCAGACGCTCAACCACTGAGCCACCCCGGTGCCCCCAAGAACAGTCATTTTTTTAAACAGGATTGGCTTTGGTGCCTTTTTGCTCTGTTCCTACATGACCTCTTCTTAGTGATGGGTGGGACATAATTAACCTATAAGAAACATAACTACAGGAATTCCTGTGTAAGGGTCAAGCTGAAAGGGACAACCCCATTGAGTAGACCCATGAACTCTAGAGTTGTGTCTGCAACTGCTTAGAAGTCATAAGACCTCTGTTCAAGTGTTGCCTGGCTTCTCATAGGTGACAATGTCTGCTTTTTCTCCTCACAAGATTACTGAATGAAGAATGAGAAAATACTCGGGAAAGTGAGAAGCATCACGTAGAGGTATATAGGAATACAACTATGATGACTTGTTGAGGACCAAATGGCTGGATAGGTAATGAGTGAGTTTGAAGACAGGGCTCAAACCAAATTTCTTCCCCAAGAGACAACCTCTCTGCACTGAGTTTGTGCATTTTAAGAACAGAAGGGACAGGATTTTTTTTTTCTTTTTCATCTCGTGAGTCTAACCACCCTCTGACAACCTTGTTTCTGAATAGTTTTTGATGCACACTCAGAAGGGATAGCTTGGAACCAGAACAGAGATGTGTATGGTAGTCAGGGCACTAAGCTGGGCAGAAGAAGTTGATATAATGGATGCCACGGAGAGAGGAAAAATGTGAGAAAGCAGAAGAAAAGTGTAAAACCCTGGAGGTTTGTAGGGTGATTTGGATGGAGGTGGCTGAGGTTTACAAAGGAAATGGGTCTTGGAAAAAGAGATTTGACAAAGTGTTTTTGAAAGCTAAACACTGGATCCCCTTAATGATCTTTTAAAACTTGAAATAAATTTTGAATTTCCTCTTTAGTTATTAGACAGCTGGATTTTGCTTCTTTGAATTCTACTCCATGAATTGACTAGATGGTCCAAAGGTCACATTTCAGGTTTCAGTTATCAATAAAGAGGGAAATATAGAATAAACCTTTTCCTAAGGATCTGGACAGAGTCTGGCATTTGAATGTTTCAGTTTCAAAATCATCTACATTAGTGAGTTTGAAGAGTTGATAGTCAAAATTTTGGGTGATAACTGAAGTAAAATAGCAAATTCTGATATTAGGATTCCAAGAGTAACTGGTACTTCCATCCTCTATATAACAAAAGGTACTGAGTGAAGAAATACCAAGATGTAAATTTGGACCAGCTTTGGGAGAAACATTCTTACTTCCAGGCCACAGGGACATCATTTAGTAAATTGCTTCTCCAGCACTCTGACTGGAGCTGCCAAATTTCTATGAATTTAGGATTAGAGTCAGAGAAGGAGTTCAATCTATTTCAATTATTAGCCGAAATGGTGTGTCTGGCTGAGTTCTGATGAAGAATGGGTTCATTAGTGCTGAATGCCACCTATGAAAATCAGCCTTCTTTCACTGTGTCTGTAGGACCAATATCTGATGCGTAGAAGTCCTCCGATCTGGCTTTCCATCTGAAGATCAATCACTGACTGTGACTTTTAAGTAGCAGTGCTTTTCCTGAGCTGGAAAAATGTGGTGTGGATTCTGTTTGTGTCTACACAATGGAGACCAAAAAGCGTAGAAGACTCTTTCACTCTTAACATCACTCGCCTCTCAGACTTTTGGGAAGACTTCAAATTCCCACCATTACTCCCTCTTTGGTGATAACCAGTTGTGGCCACTAATAAATGTAACTAAATGTTGTGGAGCAGTGACACATTTTAGCATCTTCATTGGGGTTGCTTTGGTTTGAAGGTTTACCAAATTGGCTGGCATAAACCAGGGCCCTGAGGAAATGAGGAGGGAGCAATGTCTGACATGGAGGGGATGAGCAGAGGGGTTACAAGGACAGGAAGGAGAAAGAAGGCAAATCATGGAATGAATGGTGTGGGGACTTAGTGAGGAGGCCATGGCAAAAAAAGGAGCTCCTACAAAATTTGATCTAGGATCAATCCTGTCCTGAATAAGAATAATACAGCTATTTTTTTCTTATAAATTAATTATTGGGGGATTTTATTTTTTACGTTACTGCAAAAAGTCTTAACCAAAAGTTTTCTGTTGATGATAATGATGTTACGCAAGTATGCAACACAACAGAAACCAACAAACAAAACTCTTGGATTTCATACCTAGCACGTTTAGAGGTGAATTTTTAAAAATTTATTCCGGTAATTCTTTACATTTGCAAAACATATCTGAAACTAGTTTCTGATGTTTTGGTGGAATGAGTGGTAAAACAAAATATTATCTGTTTTATTCATACAGAGTTCATTTTATTCATACAGAAATGCCATGTTAAGCTCTTGTATTCTTATAGAAAATAGTATTTTAGAATGCATGGAAAGAAGACCCTAAGCATTTTATTTAATTTGATCTGAAATCCATATGCTGTCATTTAGAGAGATCAAGTTTAAGAACCTGGTGGGTATAAAATGTGCTCCGCATGGTCCTATTTAGAAAGATGCCTCAAATGTGAGTTTTCACAAGTTCCACAAAACACATTTTCACACCAAATTTGATACAGACATGTATTACAAAATCTCCCTATTGCCATTTGAATATAAAATGGAAAAGTTTCCCTTGAGTTTGCAAGAGTGTTTTCAAGTAGAGGTAGGGAAAGTACAAGCTGTATTAACATCTGCCACTTGAAACTGCATTGTGGCATTTAAACTTTCAAAGAAATTATAGCAAAGAATATATCTTTCCTTGATGTAGATCCAGGATAACTTTACATATACAAAAGAGAGAGCCTCTAATGGGTTCTCTCATTAACTTCCAAATTAAAAAGGACTTCCACCACACGCAGAGGGCTGTTTCCTCTGGCAAATGGGCCTGGGAAGGAGCAGGAGGACTGGACAGGTCCTGTGTCAAGGCATGCAATTGTTCAAGTTGTATAGTTGTCAAGGGAGCCATTGCTCTGAGACCAGGCCCTCGGTCACATCGTATGCATACTCTAACCTACAGATGAATGTGCAGGCTGTCTTGGTGACTCTAGGCTTCTTGGTTGAGAGCTGGAGTGGTGGAAGAGAGCCTGGCACACATGCCCAAGAGAGCACACAAAACATGTCCTCGCTGATATAGAGGTGTTGGTATGGATGTTTCTTGTCTAAATCCTACTCCGGTATCACTGAAACTCAGATGCGGTTAGGGCTGTATGAGAAAACACTAATGCACACGTCCCCGCCCCCCCCTTTTTTTTTAAGGTTTTATTTATCCATTCATGAGAGACACACACACACACACAGAGACAGAGACAGAGACATAGGCAGAGGGAGAAGCTGGCTCCATGCAGGAAGCCCGATGTGGGACTTGATCCTGGGACCCCAGGGTCACGCCCTGGGCCGAAGGCAGGTGCTAAACCACTGAGCCACCCAGGGATCCCCACACGTTTGGTTTTTATCGTGAGGAAGGAATACCTATTTTAAATTCACACAGTGTCACCTTGCGTGATGGTGGCAATCCTGGTTCAACGAGGGGATGTGTCACTTTTTTACACACTTCTGCATCGCTTCTTTTATTTTTTTTTAAATAAAAAAGCATTTTTAAACTTTTTAAAGCATTTTCATTTTGTATTTCTTATACTTAAAAGACAACACATTTATCTAAGGGAAAGGCAGAGTTGATTCTATGAGAGGGACATCATAATGCCATGATACCGCCACACATGTAGAGTATCTTTTTCTGGAAGTCCTGAATTGAGGCTTCTTAGTGAGCTGAAATACAAGTCTGTTTCGTAGGGAAATGACTTTGAACAAGGTGCAGATGAGTTTTGGTTTAATGCAGCTTGTGTATGTAAGCAATACTCTGATGTGGGGTTTTGAAAGACATGGACGTAACTACAGTGTCTCATTGATACGAGACTGACTTAAAGCCATTCAGAGATGAGCAAAGCATGTGATTGTGTCATGCATGGGCAGGTGTCTGTGAAATCACAAAGCTCTCCAAGGCATTCTGGAAGAGAGGTACATCTGTTGCAATGTCTAAGGTTTCTCCAATTACATCTTGGTTAAATAGTCAGTCATTCAGCAAGTATTAATTTAGCATTCACCGGATATCAGGGGAAGAAGAACTCACTGGCCTTGATCCAAATCTTTTGCCTAGGCTTATGCGTCGAGGGCTTCCCAGCATTGTCACTAACAGCATTTCCCTCAAGATGGCCAGATGAACATGCTGTCTAGCCAGCCAGCTGCTACCTTCCCCTGCAGGTCATCTCTTGTTCAGTGGTAGGCTCAAGTCACAGGACTGAGACACGGAGGACTCTGCAGGCAGCGTGGCCTTAAATGAATTCTCAAGATATTTTCATGGTGTGACAATTAGGCTTTTCACTCTATTGTAAACATGTTTGTTCTGGGAATTCAAGTTCCCCAAATTCTTGGATAGTGTAGGCTAGTCTTTATAATCTTATGCAAAGGTCTGTGGTTTTAACTGCATCATGTAAAGACACCTGTATATTATCATTGTTGTAAAAACAACAGAGGAAGAATGAGAAAAAAAAATCAGATATGCCATTCCTAAGAGAGAACTTGATGTGTGTCCTGGAATTCCCTTCATGCAAATCTCAATGAGATGTATTATTTAAAACGGGAATTATAAAAGGAATGCTTACCTGTAGTCTGTTCTTATAGTTAATAAAATATGATGAATGTCATACTGAAAGAAGACCTTACCACCATTTTGACCTTTGGTCTGCACTTTCTAATTGATTAAATTCTTTTCAGCTTATCTCTCAACTCAGGCAAAAGACACAGTGGGCAGAGCATCCCAGGATGGGAATGAAACTACTCCTCAAGCAATGAGGACTACCTGAGCCAGCCAGCCCCTGCACTGATTGACCTGACCTTGACCGCCCACCGCATGTACCCACAGATCCTCGCCCCACACATTCCTTACTTGAACCTCAAACTACTCTCAGCACCTTCGGAGACAGTCTTTGAGACGTTCATCTGCTGTCCTTCCTGTGTTGGCCTCACTGAAATAAATTCCTTTCCTGTTACACCACCATTTACGCATCTCATCTCTCTGCCTTTGGATTTTGTCAGCGGTGAGAGGCTGAACCTGGTCTGTTTGGGACCCCTGCAGCCAGGTGTTCTTGAACACTTGCACCCTGGTTATAATACTGATGAATACAGTATCTACATCATCTTCTCATTTGTATGATATGACATCTATGTTTGTCTTTCAAATATGTTTAATACTTAAATTTCTCTAACATTGAAGTTTACCTTTCAGATGAATAGGACTCTGTTTTACTTGGATTTTACTATTGGTAATCTATAATTCTGGTTCATATATTAATACCAAGTGCTAAAGTTTACTTCTCGGATTATTCCTGAGGCTAACCTCTTCTGTAACTTCTGGGATGGCGTACTCTAGAATTCTATATTATATGCTGGGAGGATTTCATATGGTTTTTATATTAACATTTTTTATATGTATTTTTTTAAAGTAGTGCAACTCAGAGCTGCCTTTTCCTTCTAAATTTCACAAGTTTAGTTTTGGAAGGAACAAGGGGCTCTGTCTACAATCTGTGTGGGCACACTCTATGCCTACAGGCCCCAGCACGGTGACCACCTCTCATGCGTGGAGCAGGGACCATCTCTTTTTTTTTTTTTTTTTTTTTTTTTTAGCAGGGACCATCTCTAAGCCCTGTGGCTCTCTCAGAGGCTCTTGCTTCTGTTGAGACTTGGTGTGCAGAAGGGTTCAGACTGCCCTGGACTCACAATTTCTTTTTAATCAGTAGCTGGCATAACTCTAAATAGCCATTCTTTTGCTTTTTAATAAGGCACATTTATGTTAAATGGGAATGCAATTTAACTTTGCAGAAGCAGTAACGCCAGTCTATTCCCAAGGCACTTTGTCCTAAAGGATTGAGTAGAAAGAGAGCACTCTTTCTTTGATCCTGTGGAGCCGTTCACATTATGGAATTTACCTTTGCTTGTACTAGGATTGGCAAAAAACCTTACGTAAATAGGCAGGTTTCCTGAACCCAACCTCTGAATCTTCAGATAAATGACTTCTCCATGTTTTACTGCAGTTAGAAAAGCTTTTGGTCATTCCAGCGGAGTATTATGCGACTGAGAGTCCATCATCTGACTTTCTCTTGGGTTTGGAGGTTTCTGGCCTCAGATGACTTGGCAGTAATTATCTTCTGGCCAGATAGTTGGGTGTCAGATACATAAATATCTCTCCATATATTGAGTGCTAGGCACCCAATTATAAGACCATGTACTTTTAATGCGTTAGATATTATACTGACTACCTTGCATATACGATATAATTTAATCTCACAATTTGCAATGGATTCACGTCACCCTTAGGAAAAAATCCAACCTCCATAGCAGAGTTTACAAAGCCCTATACGATCTGGCCCTTGCCTATCTCAATGGCCTAAATTCTTACTATTTTCCCCTTCGTTCTCTCTAATAGTTAGCCATTTATTTTAAATACTTGCTTTGTTTTAGGCAATGCTCTAGGTATTTCATATTCTAAGATAACCTACAAAGTAAGTGCTATTATTAGTCTCATGTTACAGATAAGGAAGTTGAGGCACAGAAAGTCCTATAGCTAGTAAACTGTGAGGCTGGGATTCAAACTTAGGCAGATGGGTTCCAAAGAATGAATTCTTAATCACAGCACTATGTAACATTACGTTATTTCTCTGTAGAGTTACTGAAAGATGACAAAAGCAGGGTGATCTCAAGGGCTTCCAAGCTTAAAGTGGTGGATGCATGTGGAATCCTAAAGATCCCTTTGGGGGTAGCTGGTTGACATAGAAGTGACCATCCTTGCAGTGGGTGAGTGAAGGCTGACTTTGCCAAAGGAAGGGAGGATATGGTTTTAAATCTTTCCTTCCTACATAACCATTCCTTCATTCACAGTCCATTTCACATTTGAACATTTTAGATGAATGGTAGCTTGAATAACATGTCTCATGCCATAGGAGATTTCTCCTCTTATCACCCCCAAAATACCTAGCCTTCAATAAACATAATCATGTATTCATTATTAATTTATTATTCAGGCTGCTCAGGGCTGGATTTATGCAATGTGGTAAGCTAAGCAAACATTTAGCACATTAATGAAGCAGGGTTAGTAAAAGGAAATGAGGAAAATAATAAATAAAAGAAAAGGAAGTAAAATTTAAAAAATTCTTTTGGAATAATGTTAATTTCAAATGGGCCATTAAAGGAGTTGTCATTGTGGAGAATTCTAAGTCATTTTGAATATCCATACACTTATTTTTGACATCATGCACACCCATGTATATGTGTTGTACACATGAGATACTATGACTTTTTAAACAGTTATGGCTTCTGAGGCCTTAATCCCTCTCTCCTCCTGTGGGATTGTGCCTCAGTTAGAGAGGTTGAGGGAAGGGAAAAGATGAGATGGAATTACTAGTAAAGAAGTGGCACCTGGAAGTGATAGTCACGTCCCCAACGATATAGGATCTTGTCAGCAAATGTATCTATTTCAAGATGCAGCAAGGGAAGAAAGTTTTGATATTACATGAAACCCTCCAAAATGGTACACTATTATAACAAAACATATGACTTATAACTCATTTCATCATAGTTGAAAATTAAACTTTGATTAAATAATTTAATGGGAGGTCTAAATTTAAATGAATGTAAAATCACAATAAGAACAAATGTGCAGGGGCGCCTGGGTGGCTCAGTAAGTGTCTGCCTTTGGCTGACGTCATGATCCCAGGGTCCTGGGATGGAGCCTGGAGTCGGGTTCCTTGCTCAGTGGGGAGTCTGCTTCTCCCTCTCTGCCCCCCCTTCTTCATTCTCTCTCTTTCTCAAATAAATAAATAAATAAATAAATAAATAAATAAAAAAAAAAATCTTTTAAAAAAGGAACAAATATGCAAAGTTCAAGACACCTAAAAGTTCCTTTCAAGAGAGAAAAGAATTTATTCAATTGGCCAAGAAAGTCTGTTTTAGAAGGAGTATAAGGTGACAATAGAATTTATTTACCATTATTAGTAATGAGCCAGATTCAGAATTGTTACTGAAGTTTTGGAGTAACATAATTTGGGGATCTGAATAAACCAATATCCTTCTTTCAGTGGCCTGTCTGAACATCCCTCTGCTAGGTCCACGTTGACTAGGGCTCTCTGGAGAACTTGCATGTTTAAAAATTTCACTATTTAGGGGTAAAGATTTCATTTTAAAAAAAACTTACAAAGTAGAGAAACAGATCTAGGATTTCAAAAAAATCCTTCAACCAGATAAATCCTGTCCTGTGCTAAATATAATTGTATACACATTATTATTTTATTTTACAAACTCAGAATTACAGTATGTGTCACAATTTATTATTTATTATCTTTGTTACTAAATATTCTTTTCTATGTCATTTTAATGACTGCCAAGAGTATGCCATTGCATGTGTTTCAATTTACTCACAGTAGCACATCTTGTTGGACATTTAGTTGTTTTCCATAGCTTTCCTATTATAGCACGCTTAGCTAAACATGCCTACAGGAAATCTTTATAAACTCCATGCTTATTTCCTAAGAGTGAATTTGCTGGACCCAAAGTAAGTACACATCTAAGAATTTTCATCTTGACTTCTAAGTAGCCCAACACAACAATTTAGCATATTCTCTGATTATCAGGTACAATTTCTTTTCTATCAACAGAGTATAGAATTTGGGGGGAAATGGCATAAAACTTAGGCCAGAATGGGGGTGCCTGGGTGACTCAGTTGGGTTATATGTCTGCCTCTTGCTTTCGGCTCAGGTCACCATCTCAGGGTGGCTAGACTGAGCCCTGTGTTGGGCTCTGTGGTCAGCAGGGAGTCTGCTACACATTCTCTCCCTCTTGCTCTGCCCCTCTCCCTGCTCACACGCACACATACACACATACACACACACACACACTCTCTCTCTCTCTCTCTCAAATAAATAAAATAAATTAAAAAAATCAAAAACAAAAACTTAGGCCAGAATGAAAGTTAAAGGGAGAGTAAGGAAATCAGTCTTATTAGTGTCATTGGCCTGTTTCTTACAAGTTGTAATATTAAAATCTATTACCATTCCTCAAGTATTCACTATGTACCAAGCCCTATGCTAAGTACTTATCATATATTATCTCATTTAATCCTCATATCAACCTTCGGAAACATAATTATTCCTTTGTATAGCTGAGGCACATAGAGTTTAACTGACTAACTGAATCTCACACAACAGTGCTTAGCCAGTATTTGAACTGTTATGTTGGGCTGGAAGATATATGCTCTTTGCTAATATACACATTATTCTCTTGGCTAGTATAGAAGGACTTGGGTAGTGCAGCCAGATTATAATACTGGAAGTCAATTAGATTTGTGAATGTAAAAAGGGACAAAAGAGATACTGGGAAACTGGGGCTACCAACAACACTGTTTTGTCTAGGACAACATGAGAGCCAATCTTCAAACACTGAATAAAGCACCTGGGTGGCTTAGTCAGTTGAATGTCTGCCTTCAGCTCAGGTCATGATCCCGGAGTCCCAGGATTGAGCCCCGCATCGAGCTCCCTGCTCAGCGAGGAGCCTGTTTCTCCCTCTCCGTCGGCAGCTTCCTCCCCCTCATGCTCTGTCTGTCTCTCTCAAATAAATAAATACAAATCTTTTTTTTTTAAACTAAATGAATAATCCACTAATTAGATTGCTCACTCCTGACCATTGTGCCTATGCCGGATGTGTAAGCTTGAACGTCCATGAGCAAATAACAGACTATGTATTGATGCCGAGTTATATCTCAATGTAAATGGAGTATTTTGGAGCCAAGAAGAGACAGTTAAGCCGGTATCTATGTTCTGCAACTCTTCTCCTAGGTGATGATTAGAATGTGTCATTTAATGAAAGGAGTGTTGGGTCCAGCTGGTATGTTAGGATTATTGGCAATGGAAATAAATTCTTATCATAGTTGGGCTCGTTATTAAGGTTGCTGGTAAGTGACATTTCATGTAACTTGCTAACAAGTATATGAGAATGGGAATTCTATCACGGTTTTCCTAGCTTAGAGTTAAATAAATGAACTTTATTTTTCCTTCATCTTAGGCCACCACCGTCCTCACTTCCACCTCTTTTCCCTTAATTATATCTGAGATTCTTTGGAGAATGGCTTATGCTGCCTAGCAAAAATGACAAAATCTTGAGTTTGAATATAGTAAAATAAATATTCAGCTGTTAGCACACACTTTATGAAAGTCACTTAGATTGAGCAGAACCTTGGCATGTAACAAATATTTTACCCAAAGAACACATCATGTCTCCTTATCTATGACTACTTGATAGGCTTTACAAATATAAACCAGACACAGAAAATGAAAAATTGTGTGTCTTAAATTGCTTTTGGACACACCACCCTCAGAAGATAATTTGTGTTCATTTAGTTTTAAACTTGTTAAATTGCAGCTTGAAGTGTACTATTAGTTTTGAGCATCTGCCAGTCATCAAGTGCTTTAGTGGCCAATGTTTCACAAGTCTTTGAAACGTGCCTTTGAGTTCACTAATCATTTGATATCATTTGATGGCAGCAGCCTTAGAAAGAAAAATATTTGTAAATATGAAAGAGTTTAATATGCACACTTCATCTCAGTGACTAAAGTTGTATGTGGAAAAAAAAAACATGTTCTAAGGCAAATTGATCTCTCCATGTGTTCTTTGTCCTCTGGTGTTTTTATAAGTGACAAATAAGCTCATTTCGTTAGATTCTTTAAAAATGAGTGTATATACATCGCATGTAGTTGAAAGATCGTATGCCTTGCAACTACCTTAACTCTCCCAGCTTCATTTTTCCATCTTGCAGTGATTATAGGTTCATGTTCTTTTTTATGCAGTATCACCTTTTTCAGGGTGAGTAGAATCTATTTACCCATATGGAGAAAGTTGGTAATGCGCTCGGGAGCTACAGCATTCTACACAGCAACAGGAGAAGAGCATGTTTGCTTGAGTCCAGCAGCTGCTCAGCCCAAGGGCCCAGGGATCAGCCTTGTGGACTGGCTCTCAAGACAGTACAGTTTCTAAGAGTAAAGCCTTCGTCTCTCTTGTTCTCTTAGCATTTATACTCAGCACTGTGCTTGCCATATACATTTGTGAGTGAATGATTGTAATTTCTACAAAATTATAAATTGAAAATGTTACCTTTTTGATTTTTCTAATTAATTATATATGCCCCATAGCCGGAAGTTCAATTATCTTTATTATAATGGCTTCCCTGAACTTTTGATTTGTTCCAGAACTTACCTGGGAGTGGGTGAGCAAAATTTTGCTTTTAGGAACCAGCATGGTAAGAACAAAAGCAATTGCAGAGATAGCTTTTTGGTTACACGAATGTGTAGAGAATGGTCCTATAGAGTTTGGGGAACGATTACTTCCCTCTGCTGCCGCTCAGGGCACAGTGGTGCCTCACTCAGGTGCCAGGATTGTATAATTCTTTTATTTCCTTTTCCTATATTCAGCCATTTGTCCTTTAAGCAAAACCATTATAACAGTGTGTCTGTATCTATAAGAATTTCATCACCAGCCACACAAATGAGCTAACACATTGCTTGAGGAGTCCAGGTTTCTAGATCCAACTTCCAATTTTCTCTGAGTAGGTTTTGCTTTTTGTATGTTTGCACATTTCCCTGCCAGAGAACTCCTCCTACCAGGTCACTCTGGTCCACTTTGGTCTCCATCACTTTTGTCCCTGAGATCTGTCCCTCTTTCCCTGAAGGTTTTCTGGGGCTGCTTTTGCAAATTGTCTCTCTGCCATCTCTGTTTCTACCTTGCATACAATATCTATCCTCATGAAGGAAAATCCAATATGCTCCAAGGAGACTCATTTTTTTACAGAAAAAAAAGTCTGATAATTTTTGGAATTAATTAGAAGTCCATTTAGTAAGAAGTCTATTTAATTTCTCCTTTTCCAGTTGCCCTGTTATAGAACAATTTGGAAATTTAAGTAGGATCATCTGCAAAGTTATATCTCTTTGTAAAGTTGTACTAAAAATGTCAAAATACAATAGAATATGTGTTTGGGAAGTGAAGTGCTCTATTTTCTTACCAAATCTCACCCTTGCTTTAAGATCTGTATCCAGTCACCTCCGCTGTGTCTCTGTGATCCTAATAGCATCACCTTCCCCTAGTTACCATTTTCTCTTTACCCTCAAGTATTATAGCCTTTTCAATTGGCCCTGAATATGAACATTCTCATATTTATATCTGCCTTCTTCTGAACATTTCCTATGTCTACAACTGGATCTTTTAAGAACCCAAGAGCAGAAGCATCCTCTTACTGCTTTCCTCCTTGTGTTCTTTTTACTATTTCTTATGTCCAGGAATAATAATGAATATGTGTTTGTTAATAGTGACTTTGCTGGCACCATCCATTAGGCAGGAGGAGAAACTTCCTGAGCTGTAGTGCTTAAAAGACTGCAGGAGGATTCATAGATAGCTTCTTCAGGATTGATAGGGACTTGGGAAAACCTTTCACTGATCTGGAAACCATCTTTTCAAGGATGCAGATGAGAACCTTCAGCTTTGTTTATTTTGTAGTCTGAATGGCGCTCATACATTGCTGAAATTTAGTAAGTGTATGATTGGAACGGTTATTCTTAAATATGGTCTGCTGATTAAGAGCATTAGCACCATCTGGGAGCTTATCAGAAAAGGAAATTGACACCCCAACACTAGACCTGTTGAATCAGCCTCTGAATTTTAGCAAGATCTTATGTGTTTCCCATGTACTGTAAAGTTGGAGAAGTAGTGAGCTAAACATTCTGTACATATACATAGTTACTGGCCCTCCTTTATGCCTAATATTTGGAGATTGATTTATAAGTATTCCATCTTAAAGAGAAGTGCTTTCTACATGTCCTTTATACACAGCATGTTCATTTTTTCTAAGGATTCATCAGGATAAAAGGAGAAAAATGAAATGCAATATAACTCAAATAATATTAAAGAAAAGTATTGCTGCTTGTGCTGTGTTTCATTCTAGAATTCAATATGTTACTCAAAAGGTCAAATAATATATCTAATACATTCCCTAAGGTTCTGAGGAATGATAATGAAACTGTCCAGAAACCAATTTGAGTACTATGTGCTGCCATTTAATCAAAGAAACTTAGATAAGGTAACACTTTGTGTAATGAGTAGGCAAAACATTTCATATTAAAAATTCATTATCTGCTCAAATTAACCAAATGTCTTCATTCATGCTTTTTAGCATCAAATTGAACTTTTTAATTTCTGTAACAGTTTCCTCCAGAAGGGTGAAGTTGGGGTTTCTTATTAACTTAAGGGGAACTGATGTTGATGTTTTTGCCCAAAGAATCCTCCATATGGTATGGCTCGACAAAGAAATAACATGATTCAATCCCATTCAGAAAAACTTACCCCCAAACATGTATTACACTGTAACGGTTATAAAAGAAATTTGAACTGGTAATGAGTATCATAAAACTAATTATGAAAGATTGTCATCATCCCAAACAATATTTAAACTTCTCACTGTGGTACAAGTTAAAACTATGATATCTGCCCTCTGGAAGATTGCACCTAAATGAAAAATTTTTGTGGATCTATAAACTGAAAGACTGTCTCTTAAAATAATGCTACCTCCTCTTCCTGAAAAAAAGAATACCATTTACAGTCAATTAGTTTCCTTGGGTCACAATAAGCAGATCAAAAACAAGGTTTACAAGTAGATGTCATTCATTCCTCAAAGATTCTACTGTATTTTCAGTGAATAAAGCTGAAAATCCAACTTCTAAAACAACAGTTTGGTTGTCATCTGATGTAGATATACTACCACAAAATTTGGATAGGTTCTTACTTTCTGTGGCCAGATAATTTCATAGCTATTGATGTATCATTATCTAATTTCCCAATGAAGTGGCAGATTATGAATATGAATTTTATGTGGTTGCTTAATTAACAGTTTGGGGAATTTTGTGATAGTGAATTCAAACACTGAAATAATCAGGTCATTTAAAAAATTCATTTATTCATTCAATAATGTGTTCATACCGAATACCAGGCACAGCTGTAATTATAAACTGTTGGGTCAAATTGTGATGTCTACTTTTTTGAAGGCATTTGTGATACATAACCTCAAGCTGTTCTGCAGGAATGTTTCGAGAAACTCCCACCATCAGAATATGAGGGACCCTAACTCTTAGTATTATCACTAGTTTGGGTTTAACAGATAAAACATTCTAATTCATTGCTTAAATTATAGTTAAATGTTTACATTATCTTCAGTATTCAGATTCCTCTCTTGGTAGTATTTGTTCTTTTTCTTTGTCATTTTTTTGAGCAAAGTTATAATATAGTAAATATATTATAGTAATTATTTTTCATTTGTTACTGTTTTTCCTGACTTGTAATATTTTTATAATTCACTTTTCATTTTTCATAATATTAATAATAAAAATTTAAAAAACATATTTATGTTATAGTATGCATGATAAAACATATTAATTTATTTAACCAATGTTTTTGTTTCTTGTTTTCTCACCCTGTAATGAAGAAAGAATTCTGCAGGCTGAGTATTTGCTACCAACAGAAAGAACCTGAATGCTTTTTACTTGGTCAAATTCTTTTTTTTCTATCTCTGAAAGGCAAACAAATATACTTAGCTTTAATTCCCAATTGCATTTTTTTCCATTGTGACTGCTGAACTGAAGGGATGTCTTCTTTTACCTTTTCTCTGACTCTCTACCCTACTGGTGAAAATCACCCTCTGCCTGCACCTACAAGAGTGTTGTTTGGAAGACCCTCCTGAGTGGAGTGAACAAAGCACTGCATCTTTCCTATCTATACTTCTTTAATGTTATATATGAGGATCTCAGTCTCTGAACAAGTGTGTAAAGAAGGTAGACAAGTCTGATTTTTTTTTTTACTGTGGTAAAAATAATATCTATGCCATTGATGGGTATTGCCCTTTTCAAAAATTTATTTTTAGAGAGACAGTGGGGGAGAGTAGGAGGAGAAAGTGAGGGAGAGATTCTTAGGTAGGTTCCATGCTCAGCATGGAGCCCCACGAGGGGCTTGATTCCATGACCCTGAGTTCATGACTTGAGCTGAAATCAAGAGTTGGACACCTAACTGACAGAGCTACCCAGGCGCCCTGGACATTGGCCATTTTTATGATTTATTTAGATCTTGGGTTTCTTAGACAATTGGGACAACACTAATATACTAATATGTCTTACACTTTCCTTAATGCTGGCAGATGTTCAGCAAAAAATTTAACAAATACTATTTACTCTGATAGTGATATGTTTTGTGAAGGAGAAATATATTTTGAGAGTGCTGAATAGTGGGATTGATTCTGAGCTTTTCCTCCCATGTTGTTTAGCACATTGGCTTTTGATCTCTAAAATTATACAATATGACTTTATGAACATCTAGAAAGTGTAGACATATCTATTTAGTGCATATATTAAAATGATTTAGGTATATGGAAGTTTTGTTGGGATTGAGATTTAAATATGTTTGATTCTAATTAATTATCCTCTTTTCCTTTCCTCCTCATCTGTGTAAAGTACTGTTTCCAAAATATCTTCAAATGATTTTTTTTTTAAATGAAACCAGTAGTAAAAAAGGGAAGCAATGAGAACCTACTAAAAGGTATGTTGAGAAGAAAATGTAGAGCCTTAAAAGCTATTGACACAAGTCACATGAACCAATAACTTCAATAATATAGGAAGAAGGTTATATGGAGTTTTAGTTGGTATTCAAGGGAGCTAGAATTACAATGGCATTTTTTTTATCATCATGTTCACTTTGATCACATATAAATCATATATTTTTGCCTTTCCACTCTTATTTATATATTGTTAGCATCAAGCTTTATATATTTTAAGCATCAAGCACTTGTGAATGGTTGCTTTTCATTTTTTATACTTCTAGGTGTTGATTTTAAGCCTATTTATTTCCTGTCCCCTTTCATAACCAATTCTAAGTTTGTAGTGGTCACCATTTTGGGGGACAAATTGCCTCATTAGTTGAACAGGAGTATAAAATATACAGTACTTTTCATGCTACCATAAGGATATTATTTTCACTGGCCCCTAGCTGTCTGCTTCAATAAAAATAGTAGAAATTCAGTTAATACTATTAATAAGTAACTAAACATTTTCATGTCATCCTCTTACATTTTAAAAGATATAAGATATACCAATAAATATAGGCTAATGTCAAATGCAAAGGGCATTTAATGTTTCGATTATAAGAAAAAAGATTGATGTGACAGTTTAAAAGTGTTATTTGCTAAATTGATTCAAATTTAGAGTAGATGTGAAAATAGTCATATGGATTCAAAACTATCTCCAAGACCATAAATAAAGTATAAGAAGAAAGTGGCAATTGAAGCACAAGTGTAGGAGGTGTCTTGGGGGGAGCAACAGAATGTGGTGTTAGGGCTGATCATTTTTAACATTTATCATTTATTAATGATTCTGAAAGAATATGAGAATAGCACATTGAAGAACTTTACAGCTTGTGCTAAACTGGGAGGTGTTGCAAGCAACAGAAACTAAGAAATATAACTGACCTAACAAAAACACCATAAATGTATTTATTATCACCATAAAATGTATATATTGAAAATAACTTTAAAAATACAGGATTTATATCAAATGCTGAAAACTTATCAATGAGTTGTTGTGAGACAGATGGTGTTTAATATTTGTAAGACAAGGTCTCAGTGTTTTCCATTGTGACTTAGCCCTGCACTACCGTTTGTCTTCCTTGCCATCTACGTAGCACAGATGCTCATCTCAAATGGCCCTATTATCATCTGACTACATTTTTCTTTTCTTTCTTTTTTTAAAAAAAATTATTTATGATAGAGAGAGAGAGAGAGAGAGGCAGAGACATAGGCAGAGGGAGAAGCAGGCTCCATGCACCGGGAGCCTGACGTGGGATTCGATCCCGGGTCTCCAGGATCGCGCCCTGGGCCAAAGGCAGGCGCCAAACCGCTGCGCCACCCAGGGATCCCTGACTACATTTTTCTTAGCAACCCACTAACCACAAAGGAAAGAGGATTAACATGTTAAAAATATTTGTTTTTAGGCATCTGTAGCATAGTAATTAAGGAATAAGTCTGGACTGAGACTGTATGTTTGATTTATGTCTCCGCTATGAGTGGTGGGTTGCTTAAATCTCTCTGTGACTCAGTTTCCTCATATTAACAATATCTAATGTGAAAATACATGAAGTGACTGACACATAGAAAATACTACATGTATCAGCTACCAACATGGTTACTACTAATTTCATCATTACTTTGTGCATGCCTTACAGAGACTGAGCAAACAAAGTTGTTTTTTTTTTTTTTTAAGATTTTATTTATTTATTCATGAGAGACACACAGAGGGAGGCAGAGACACAGGCAGGGGGAGAAGCAGGCTCCATGCAGGGAGCCTGATGCGGGACTCGATCCATGGACCCCTGGGTCACGACCTGAGCAGAAGGAAGACACTCCACCCTGGAGCCACCCAGGCGTCCCAGAGCGAACAAAATTTGTCAAGAGTTCATATCTAAAGAGAAATAGTAAAAAACAAACAAACAAACAAAAAAACGAAAAAATAAAAAAATAAAAAAAAATAAAGAGAAATAGTGCGACAGATACCGACTTTTCTGGCTTTAAAACTCCCCTTAGGTGAGAGGTTCTCTTGAGTACCAAGCTTCTTCAGTGATGTTTTAAATTATATGCACGTTGGTATCTTCTGGTTGAATTAAAATTCTTTTTAGGATTGTGATATTTTAAACACCTAGTTCTTTTTTTCAATTAGGTAAAAACTGTTATCTGAGCGGGTATTGGGTCATGCTATCAGGATAAGTGTCAGAAAGTTTATTTCAAACTTAGACCTGGCAAAGCATGATTTAATGTGTCATCAGGCAGGCAGGCAGGAAGATGCCCTGACACCATGGGTGTTAGATTGGGAAGAGAGGCAGTATTTTTTCCTGATGAGCATGAAAAGGGGGGAAAAAAACCCAAAATGAATGACTTGCTCTATTAAGTTGTCACCGACCATAATGTAGCTAAGTGAACTGTGTGGAGTAGAATCAAACCTAAATAATACAGAATATACCTTTGTCTGGTATAGATGCATCCTGTCAGATAACAGCAAGAAAAAAATGATGAAGATGAATCAAATCTAGTATCACTTATGTAGATATCAATGCTCATTTTGTTATCATAAACAGAACTAAAAGCTTCCATAGAGTGACTCAAACAATGCCCGTGGAAGGAAAGGTAATATTTCTTCTCCTTGTGATACTAATGAGAAAAGCTCCATTCAGTTGGCTATCTAGGATCCGAAAGATACAGATCATCGAGTCTAGAGATGTGCAGCTAAAGCTGATTAAAGAAACACATGATGGATTTGTACAGAGAAATTTGCAGGGGGCGAGGAATAAGGAACACGGAAATAGGCGAGGCTGTCTACCTGACACTGATGCTGGAGCAGAATCGTCTGGCGGAGGGTTGAGGGTAATATCAGAAATAAAACAAACGTGGCCTGATTATCAAGAACAGCTTCTTGACTGTCAGAGCTATTTGGTGCTGGAAATCTTAAGGGGATGGGGACAGCCCTGGGATAGGGACCAATGAAGAGCAGAAGAATCCTCCCTCTCCACCTAAATAAAGAACTACAAGTGAAGCCCCAATTTCCCTTTCCCTCTTCTTTCCTCCTTTCTCCCTCCCTCTTTCTTCTTTCTCTATTTCATCTCTATCCCCATCTCACAATTTCTCTCTTTAACCCCCCCTTTTTTCTTTTTATCAAAGAAATTTATTTGCATGTAAATAGGTTCTTTTGTAATGTTTCGAGGGAAAAAATCTCAGATTTTGTCTACTTTCAAAAAATGAAAAATCCCAAAGTATTTATAAGCACAGAAAATCAAATTTGAAAGTTTTTTAGAAAAGACCTTCCCCAATCGCTCCTGATGTGCATTTCTAAAACACAAAATTTATAAAGCCCAGCTTTTACAGCTGAGCATGTTTTCCAAATTAGCTTAGCTTAGGTAGTTCCTACCCCTCAAAAATCTTACTCAAGGGTAGAAATAAGGGGGCAGAGGGATTGAAAAGAAAAAAAAAAAAAGGAAAAAGAATATGAGATTGCCCAGGGATTGTGAAAGTTTCCTATACCGGTATCTGCTTTAAGTGCCTTGACTGGATACTGTATGACTCACGGGCTCCCTTGAAAGGGTTGCTTCTGAGACTTCATGGTATTGCTGCACTAAACTTTCAGAGCTCGGCCTTAAGGAAAATCTTTACCTTTGGGGGAAACAAAGGAATGGTAACAAACATATACCATGAAGTTGGAAATTTTTTTCTTTCTTATTTTCAGTTTACGTGGATTGTAATTTAACAGACAGGAGGTAAAAAGATACAATAAGAGATTACATGCCCGGCCTAATCTGCTGTGGCAGAAATTTGACTTTTCTTTCATTGGCTTTTTGATGTTATTCCGCAGATGCTAACTCACCCTTCCAAAAATTTAAGGGGGATTGATGCTTATGTAAGTTCTATAAAATCATAGGAATTATGATGAGAAGTGAAAAATGTTCAATATTTCTATTGAACTATTCCTCAAAAATGCTTTCAGAATAGTATCCTTCTATGTGAACAATTTGCTACTTTTTTTTTTTTTTTTTTAAGTACTATACTTTTAGTTGGGCTGCCCGGGTAAAGACTAGATTTTCCAGCCTCCTTTGGCGTTAGGTATAACCATTTGGTTCTGTCTGGCCTTCACTCTATCCTCTTCCCGCTAATTGGAGTGAGGTCGTGATGGGGAGAGCAGGTTCAACCATATTGCACCATGAGTTGGAAACCATATTTTGGAGGTTACAGAGCAGCAAGACAGAAGGCAGCTGGTTCCCTGGCATCTTCGTGGAAGAGGAACTGTCGCACCATCTGTAACAGACAGAAAAATAAACTTTTACCTTTTTAGTTTGTCATTTCATTTACATTAGCCAAAATGATGTCCCAACAAATGTACGTCTCTAAAATCCAATAAAATTAGGTTTAGCTCCTCAACTTTGGGTCAGTGCAACCATCTGTCTTCACGGAGGAAATCATGTAAATATGGAGCCTGGGCAAGCAGAACCCTGTGGCCCGCGCCTCGACCGAGTTTTCTGGGCAGTTTCACTACATGTCAATTCTTCACATGTTCCCGAGGCCCCTTTCCGCCTCACTCAGGCGTCCCTCCACGTACGACTATCCTGCTCAAGTCATTTACACCAATGTCTCCTCCTTCAACAGTCAGCATGGAATGGATCATAGATCGTGATAAATCCCTCCATTTCCAAGTCATATTCCCAAACCTTGATAAATCTGCACTCATTCAAACCTTTTTTCTTCTAGATCTCAAGGAAGAAGTGACTCCCTTTCTGTACTCTTCATCACTCCCTGTTTACTTCAGGGCCTGACTTCTTCATTGTTTCCATCATTACCTTATATTTTCAGTTTCTCCTCTTATACGCTTGCCCTATGTAGGCGGAAAAGACATATGCTCGGGTCTTACTTCACTCATGAAAGTCCTTGTTTCTTCTTTTATCTTCTCCCCTCTACTTACTGCTACATCTCTCTTCTCTCTAGAATCCAGCTGTCTCTACATCATGGTCTCCAATTCACTCCTGAATCCCCCGCTATCCAATCCCTGCTCTCATCTGTCTTCTTGCAAAGGTCCCCAGTGACAAGCTAATTGACAAACATAATGACCTCTGTGCGTCACACGACTTGAAAATTCCCGTTATGAAAATGTCTCTTCTTTTGATACCCAAAGCACCAGTTGCCTCCGGTTTTCCTTCCAACTTGTCACATTCACCTCAGAATCTTTCACTTCCTCCTTCTCTTCAGATACTGATATCTCTTAGTCGCTGTGCTTGGCCACCATTCTCTTCACTGCTCACTTGCTTCTCTTCTAATGCCATATGTTCTCTTTTATTGCAACCTACTATGATTTCTTAAAACATCCTTTTAATCTTCATTCTTTCTTTGGAAAATGCGGCAGATGGATGCACTAAACACCACTCCAATCCCTTACTTGAGGTTCTATTTAGAGACTGGAGAGCTAACGACTATATTTCCCAGACACCTTTGAAACCCCTGGTAGTTTTTTGAGCTTCTGTGAAGCTAGTGCACCACGTGAGAGTTGCAAGGTAGATGTGAGGTTGGGTTTGCATGGTTATCCTGCCAAATAAGCTGCTGTGCCTTTGATTTGCCTTGCAGAGGCCCTGATAGTTGGTCCCTCATTTCATGCACGCCCAGAGTCAGGGCAAAGGCATCTACTCTGAGAGGATGAACTTTATCATATTTGGCATGGTTCTGATTCTGGCAGATGCGCTAGCAGCTCTCTGATTCTATTGCTTCTTGATCTTAGCAGATGTAGTAACGCTATTGGTAGGCCAGGTTTGTGGTGTCACTGGGGGTGTTGCCACTGGAAAGATTACGCTATAGGCTTTACATTAGTTCTGTATGTGTTCCATGACACCTGAATAGATATCTTTCTAGTTATCCTAACTAAGGATCGTTGACTCGTTTAACTCCAGAGCCACCTCTGTCACCCGGTCTTCTCTAAACTCTGTACGCCCTAAGTAGTATGGACTACTAGGTGATTCATGTTGGTAGGCCTGCAAGGTGGCCCACTCAACAGACTGAAAACCTCTTGTTTTCTCCCACAAACCTGTGTCTGTTCCAAACTTTGTTGATAACACCAGTGTCTACATGGCAACCCAAGGTCCAAACCTAGGGGGCGTAATTCTCTCACTTCCTACCTCTAACTTATTACTGTCTAGCAGAGTCTTTCTCATTAATAGCTCTCATATCCAGCTCACCCCACTTCGCTTTTTTCTCCTTTAAGATTTCATCTATTTTGGATGGGTTTATTGTCGTAACTTTCCAAGTCAGCTTTTCTTCTATTCTTGATCTATTCTAATCCTAGCTGCCTCAATTTGGACAATCCCTAAGACTGAAGATCTATTCTGAACTACTAATAGCTCCTCAAACAGATGAGGCTCTTCATACTTCGGTATCTTTTCCTTCCTTCTTATTTTCTCTTTCCTAAGAGAAAAATGGGAAGTGAAACTTAAGGCTTTTGTCACATATTACCAAATCAACCTCTTCCAAAGATAGACACGGGATTGCCATTCTTCTGTTTGTTCGTTTGTATGAAAAAAAAAAAAGTTATTCTTGTCACATCTAGATTCAAGTATCATACTATTTATTTTGGAGATTTGGAAGGTTGAAGTTACTTTTCCAAGGTTGTCCAGCATGGAATAGCGGGTCTGGATTTTATTTATTTTTTATTATTTATTTATTTTTTTTTGGGGGGGGGTCTGGATTTTAAATTCGGTTTTCTTCTGTAAAGCCAGTGCCCCTGTTTTCAGTGTAACTGCAATGCAGGTGCTCTCAAGACAAAGGAAATGGGGAAGTAACTGGAAAGTGAAAGGAAGGCAGGGGTCTCAGACTCTACTGAAAGAAATACTTCCATGTTTCGCATATAGTAGCCTCCTTAAGAGCCTTTCCAAATAATAAGTTGGATCATTTCTAATCATTCAACTTCGGGGGGGGGGTGCAATAAGCTCTTGAAAAATCCTAACTGCTACTTCTTTTAAAATTTTCATATAGGTTTTTCCTAATTACCACAAATTAGAAATCTGTAGCTATTTGGAATCAAAGAATTACTACTAAAAGTATGTTTTATCTTTAAATAGTCTTACAATACCAGATGATAGTTTAATTCAAGGACGGATAGACAGATGACTAGTATATCTTCTTTTGCAGAGATGGAGAGATTTGAGGGAGAATGGAGATGATTTGGTCAAGGTTACGGAGGTATGGTGCACAGTACATTTACCCTTCTTGAATACTTGCTATTTGCCTTAATTTTTTTTCTTTTTTTTTTTTTACTTGAAATCAACAGCTTCACATCAGCCACTGATCGGGTACCAGATGGCAAAAACTTTCAGTCACTACCACCTAGGGCTATATTCAAACCAATGAAAGGCCTGTATCTCATTATCGGTCCCCTGAGCTCTTCATTCTCCCACATGGTACTGTCCTTTTCAAGTAGAAAAGTGACATTATTTTTTAAAACTGCCCTTGTTTCAGATAACCAAAAAATTCTGATAATTTAAACAGGTTTGTCCTTTTAGTTTTATTTTGCATGACATTATTAAGCTTGCATTGAATACCACTGCGACAGAAATTTATAAAATCAAACTAAACTATAGGATAACACCCCAGAATTTTGCTTCATGTCAAGAATTATAGGTGAGGGAATAAGGATGCCAGGTTTCAGCAAATAAAAACACAAAACACTCAGTTAAACTTGTGTTTCATATAAATGAATATTTATATTTTCAGGGTGCATAGGCCCAAATCTTGAATGAAACATACTCGTACTAAAAAGTATTCTTTGTTTCTCTGAAGTTCACTTAGCTAGATGTACTGTATATCATCTAGCAACCCTATGAATAAATAATGGGTAGTTCAAATTCTTTTGTATAACTGAAAACACAAGGACATGTAAGTTGCTCATAAAGGTGTGTGACGATGTCCACTAAAGGTAATTTATGCTCTGTGGGAGACCATTGTGTCTTAAAACCATTATTATAAAAGTAGAAGTTTACAAAGAATAAAAGGGAAAAAAGTTATTACTGTTTAAGTTTGAAAATTAAATTAGATTTTGCTAGAGTGAAAAATAATGCAGCGAAATAAAAGATATTGTGGATTTTTAAAGTCCCTCTTGTAGAATTGAACCCGAGAAATTGTTCAGCAATTGTTTTACTTTTTTTTTTTTCAAATAAGAAAAACATGCTGCTCCTAGCTGGAAAACCACTGGGCAAGTTTTAGGTTCAGCAACATTGTTCACTGAATAATGAACTCAGAATAACCATTCTTGTATTGCTCCATTATTCTCTCTGTCAGGTAAGTCTGAGAAAGGAGAAGTGC
This sequence comes from Canis lupus dingo, assembly GCF_003254725.2. NCBI lineage: Eukaryota > Metazoa > Chordata > Mammalia > Carnivora > Canidae > Canis > Canis lupus. The sequence goes on from NC_064245.1 coordinate 4,818,168, forward strand.
AACTCTTGCCATGAATATGATTCAGTGGTGTCTATAATTAAAAGCTAGCACACGGATAAAAAGGCAAATATGGAAACATTTGCCTAGTACAGATTTCATATTTAATTTTTTTCTTTTATCTCATTTCAAGAGCAATGAAACAAATGTGACATCTAATATTTTACCTTTCTAATATGCATGCATATGAACTCAAATTACACAGCCATGGTAACAGGACATTAATAGTAAATATAAAAAGTATATTGGAATCCCCTTTGGGTGTATGTTCTTATCTTGATCCACAGAGATTTATATGTCTAACATCTTTTAACATTGATGAATATAAATCTCAGGCACTGAGGAAAGAGCACAAATCCTTATAATTCAAGATGTAAGTATCCCTGTCTCTAAGGGTTAGCCTTATGAAAGCCAACAAAAGCAATGCAATGGAAAGTTCAGGGAGCTGACATTATGCTCTTAACCCATGATAATGTAATATAGATAGTAAAAGGTTCTGAATTGTAAGCTATGCATTCTGATAATAATAATAATGTGAACACTGGCCTCGTGCATTATGCTATGACCAGTGTTGGTATTTTAACTCAGCTGTTATTTGAAGAGTGAAGCTACTTTACTGTGCTTTTCACTTATTTTATTTTTATTTTTGGAAATGTGAAGGAGAATAAGTCTATCTTGAGTATGCTGCCAACCATTGTGTCTTCTGAAAATTCAAGACATTTGAATACCTTCAGTAAATACTCTCCCCCTGCCCAAGAGCATAAATACTTGCTAACATGAAATATCTTCATAAAACAAAAGTAGAGAGGAAAAATTAGAGGAAAAAAAATAAAGAGGAAAGAGATACTTTTCAGTGCATCACATGATGTTTTATTTAATGGACATCTATTTTTACTGACATTTGAATTCATGTCTTCACAAGTTGTATTGTGTCTTGTTTGGTGATTTTAAGAATTAGAGTTATGTCCGTAAATTCATGCTAATTTTAAATATTCACATTAAAAGGGAAGTTATTTTGTTTCCAGAAAGCAGTATTCTTTGGGAGTACATTAACCTTTTGGGTGATGAGGGCAGCAGTTGCCCAGGAGTCCTTGTTTTGTGTCAGAGAGCTGAAGACAGCCCAAAGAATCCTTGCTAACACTTGGGAGAGACCAAGAAGACCCGAGGTGGCCGGGGTTTCAGGCCCACTTTAAAATAATGAAAAACTGTTATTGGGAAAATGTCATGTACTCACAGCTCACTCTACATGCTGCTTCTAATCTTATTTGTACAAGTACAGGCAAAATCTACTAACAACGGAGATTGTCTCTTTTCCTTTGTTACAACTTAGTATTGATTGCTGTGCAGGAAAGCTGACATGAATCCCAGAATGGGTTTAATTACAAGTATACACAGAAAAGTAATTGGCAGAAAAAGTAAGGGGTTATTTAGCAGGTTCCCCCCCACACCCCCACCCCAGAACCACAATATTCAACTTGGGCAGCAGTAGTAATCAACAAAAAGGAAATAAAAAATGAATCATGTATTACCTAGTCCATCCAATTTAAGATTCATTTGTCCCTCTCTCCTTTAGCCCATTCCCACAAATGCATTTCAATACCATCTTTATTACCTTGGTCCCCAAGTCACCGATGACTCAATAAATGCCAAATTGGAACATTACTGTAGGATGAGACATAGATGAATGAGTAGATGGTATGAGGAGGTTATCTCTCAAAACTTACCCAAGTGTGATGTGATACAAATCATATTATGATGCTAGATGTCAATATTTTTGCATTTTTGGCAGCCTTCAAGCAGGCTGAGAAGTTAGCCCAGTGATGTCTGCTCTGCTGAGGATTTTTATAGTGCAAACAGAATAAATTTCAGAAACAAGAATTTGAAAAGTTTATTTCACAATGTTTTTTCCTTGTTTAGCTGATTATGTTTACACTATCTTGCTTTGTTCTGGGGACACAAATTGGTTTCTTTGGTCATGCTGTTATTAATATGATTTTTTTAAAATAATTGAATTTAACACAGAGGTCAGTTGAGGAAACAGGCAAAATGAAAATGATAATTCTTGGTGTGAAAACCTCAAAATGTGAAATAGAACACAATGGTGTTCTTTGCTTACTTCAAAATCTCTCAGATATGTTGGACTTATTGATGTTACAATATAACAGAAATAGGGCTTGCCAGGGCACAGCTGATCCTGGGGTGTGAATGGTGCATTAGAAACTGTGCTAGGTAGCCAAGAAGTATTTCATCGGGATTTATTTAGTTTGGGTCTATTCTAAGCTCAGGGTTTTTATTCCATTACAGAATTATTTTCTCTGATAAAGCAATGTACTATTTATTTGCTATAAAGTTAATAATAAACTTCTATCTATTGATTACTGAGCTTCCTTCTTCCTTCTCCATCTTGCTTCTTGTTGCTTTAAGTGAAAAGCCTTTTTCTATGAACTTTACCAGTCTAAGATAAATTTTGGAGTAAATAAATGTGATTATAATCTTCAGTTTGTAAAACTAATGTAATTTCATTAGTACTTTTTTTAAGATGAAGATTGGGCTTTTAATTAACCATTAACTATCAGCCCTAATCTCTATGCTGGAAGCATAGTGTGCATTTACTAAGTATCAGTGACTGGCAACTGTTAAAAATATTACACAGAGTATTTCTTTGAAATTTACTTGTATTGACATAATTGCATAGAAAACAGCAAAAAATAAAATTTTCTAGATATTTTTGTTTTTATGTATATTTTTCTATTATATATTTTTTCTTTTGAAAATTTCTGTAAAGAAATGTAAAAGAAATAAAAAATGCAATTATTTTTTGGTGAAAATATAAAGATAACCATTTACTTTTAAATTCAAGACAACATTTTGTTGATACAAAGGAGTGATTACAAGACTTTGGTTAAAAGAACTATCAGCATAAGTGTTGCATTTGAACATGTAATGACAAAAGGCACTGAATCGCATCTACCTGTGTGACTCAAATCAGTGAGATGGGAGTCTTTCTGAGTAATAAGTGCTGTCATGCAATACAATTAAAGCACAGAGCCACTGTCTGATTAAAAATAGAAATGATTTTTTTAACAAGAAGTTTCCCGTAGGTAGATTGGCATTCACATAACAGAAGAAAATATAAAAAAGTTTGTTTCTTTGCATTTTAGGAAAAGTAAATTACCCAGTGGTTATTTCACTGCATGTCCACAATAGAATTGCTGTGAATACAGAGTGCACGAAAAAGCATGTTCTGTAGTATAATTCTATTTTTTACTTAGGAAAATTGAAATGCATTTTCCAAAATTCAAACCACAAAAGTAAAAATGAACCAAATAGTCTTAGCTAGTGGTGTAATAGTTTTAAAAGTTTAAAAGCATAGTTCAAGAGAATTTGGGTTATATCAAATGGCAATAACTTCTTGAATTAAATGGAACAATAAAATTTTGGAACATAACTGAAGAGTAAATGATTTTTTGTGATTCCCCCAGTACTGGTATATTTACAACGCAACAGGGCTTGCATTGATCAAAGACAACCTATAGCATTAACTATCAGTACTATTTCTTGTAACTATCTCAAGCAATTATTTTGAGGCTAAATAAATGAAAAAATGCTTGCGGCTTGTTTTTCACAAGTAGAAGAGTCAAGATCATTTTATGTAAACTAAATGACACAGAAATAGGACTTGTATAAATCTTATGAAGAATGCCTACATTAAGAACAACAATAACAACAAAAAACAAATCTGGGGAAAAAACAAAAGTCTAAAGTCATTTTAAAATGTATTCCTTGGGCAGCCCAGGTGGCTCAGCGGTTTAGCGCCGCCTTCAGCCCAGGGCGGGATTCTGGAGTCCGGGGATCGAGTCCAACGTCAGGCTCCCTGCATAGAGCCTGCTTCTCCCTCTGCCTGTGTCTCTGCCTTTCTCTCTATGTGTCTCTCATGAATAAATAAATAAAATCTTAAAAAATAAATAAATAAAATGTATTCCTTCCAGGACAGTTGAGAAAAATTATTTCATATGATCTCCATAGAAATAGAAAATATAGGTGATATTATGTATCTAACGAGCTAGAACTTAAACAGTGAGCAATCTAATATTTTAATGACAGGCAAGGCATTTTTAGAAATTGGGATTATTGCATTCAAATCTTATATTTAAGAGAACATATTTGCAATAGTTCAGTGTTTGCATTCTTTCTAAGGTGTAAATACTGAAAATTTAAGGGTAATTTTTTTTCTTTGATTTGCAACATTTTACTAGAGGGCAAAGTCCCCACAATTTACAGAAAGGTAATCTAAATTTTTGAAAAAGATGAAGTTTACTACCCCTAAAATTGTGTCTGACTAAAACTACATAAAGATCATAATGATTAGAATAATTTTGGTCTATATGTAGAAATTTTCTTCTTTTTTTTCTTATATGTAGAAATTTTCAATGTAGGTTTCAAATACACCTTTACCTTTTAATTGAGCTACTTTCAGTTTCAGAGTTTTATCTTTAACAAATGGTGACTTTGAAAAGTTGAAGTAAACAATGACATGAATCATACTGGAATGGATATGAACGCAACCTAACAGATATCCTTAATTTAGCATCCAAGGAAAAGGCATGTTGAAGATTGAGTCCAAGTTATTTACTGGCAAAGCAAGGATGAAATCTTGATTCTTCCAATTCCCAAACCACTATCTTTTTCCCCCCAAACCACTATCCTTGACCATACTGCCCAAATCATGTTAGAGGCTCTTATGAGATTAGAATGTGTTTTAAAGGCAGTAAAAAAAAAAAAAAAAACTGTTGCCTAAAGGCCCCCCCCCCCCCCCCCCAAATCCTTCAAAGGTGAAGAACATGTGTGTGATATACATAGTACTTTTCCAAAATGGTGGAAAATACTCTAAGGATTTCCAGGCCCTATTTTGACAATAACTGGGAGCTGACTTAGGACCCTGTCTGTAAATTTTCTCCCTCTCAGTACTTTATTCTGTGCAAATAAATAAGTTGATTGGCGCCTGGGTGGCTCAGTAGGTTAAGCATCCAACTTTTGATCTCAGCTCAGGTCTTGATCTCAAGGTTATGAGTTCAAGACCCATGTTGGGTTTGAATCACATAGTTTTTGAGATACTTTCTAGTTCTTACAGTTCAGTTAAGGTCATATTAGGAATTACAATGAACTCTAACAATTGTTTAGGCCCTGGACCTGTGGGCTTAGTTTGACTTGCAAGTACCGTCCCCCCTCTCCCTGAAGAAAAGTGTTCATAAAATTGGCATCCTTAATAGATAACATTACAATGGTTCTATCATGATCCCTTATTCTTTGCAAGGCACACATGCCAAAGGGTTTCTGAGATGCGCCTTCTCAAACTCCTGATACAGAATCACATCTTAGACCTGCAGTAGAATGTGAAGTAATTTATTGCTACAGTTAAATGTGATAAATATTTGCAGATGGACAGTGAATATAACACACATACACAGACATCCCCACACCCAAGTATACCTTTTTTTGGTTTGTTTCTGTAGTAGGTGAAATGGTTAATCCTTTTAGCGTACACACAAATCTTTTAGCATACTTTATATTTTATCTGAGCAATATGTGCTGAGTTCTTAATGCACTAGAGAAAGATTGAGCTCAGTTCACATCTTCCGTTCTTATCTGTCTTAGTAAAGGAGAGGGCCTTTTGTGGAAAGGAAAATGAATGAGCTGTCTTGGATTTACTTCATGCAATGAAGCACAATGATCTATTTATTTTCTCTTAGTATGTACAGTTGATTTTTTGGGATATTTAAATTTGGCAAATGTTATTTCTCTTTGATACATCTCTACCAATTCGCTTCCATTTTTATGGTTAGGAATGTACTTTTAAGAGAGTGCTGTAAAGTTGTTCATCTTGTGTTCACTTGACAAGTCTCAAAATTGGGAAGCTAGGACAGCTAATTAAAACTAGCAGGAAATGTTGGGAAAGTAATAAGTTAACTATGTAATGGTGAGGTTGTTATATTGTACAGATACAATAATCGCCACTGATTGGAATTCTCAAATACAACCAGATCAACTGAACTGTTATTTCGGTTTTAATTTTCATCTTAGGGAATTTGCTTTTTCTGTGTCATCTGTAGCAGATTTATTTTGGTGCAACTCTAATGTAATGAAGAAACAGATTATTTCATCCAGTTAACAAAGTTTTTGGGAAATTAAGCATTAGTATGTATTAGTCAGGGGACAGTAATAAATATTAACTACATATTTGAAGGTGATATCTCCATTAGTAAAATGTCTTTATTTGGCACAATGTCTCACCTCAGATTAAAAAACATTAGGTATGTGGGTCTTCTACTGAAAGCTCTGAGGATATCCTAATACTGGAATAAGTAGAGTTACTGAGGTATGCAAAGAAAGGGGGGATTTCTGATGGCCTTCATAGATGACTTGATCTCTTTGAAAAGAGCAATTATTTAAAAACTTATAGTAGATATGAAAAACATTCCAATTCTTTAAAGTGTATTAAAATTATATAAAATGTGTAAAAATTGTAAATGCACAACTGGAAAGCAATAATACTATTTGCATTGTAAGATTTGATAATAAAGAATATATAGATAGTTTTTAGAGCCTTTGGAGGCTGAAAGGGAAGACACAAAACTGTTAAGCTTTTTGTTTTCAAAGTTTATTCTTCTAAGTGCATCACTTATATATGATTATTGAGTATACGAAATGAATGTGCCTAAAATGAATGGAAGGTTTTGCCCAGGAATAACTTCAGAGTCAAACTAACTCAATACATAAAGTGGAAAACAGCATATTTTGAAACATGACAGAAAAATAACTACATTGTGATAGTGATAATTTAGCTAACATTTTTGTCTTTAAAAGGCTTTTCATCTATTTTTTATCCAGTAAGGAAATGGTGACCATTGGGTAGACTGGATAGAGAAAATTATTGGTGAATGCGTCTAGAATTATTGAGTATGCTTAGGCATAGTGAGAGTTGTTAAAAGGGGGCTGAATCAGGGGAATTGAGCTGAATTCTCCTTCTTGGTGGGTTTTCACTTTTCTTCCCTAAACATCCCCTCTCTCCTTGCAGAATCCTTCAGATCACAGGTATGCACTGAATTCAAGAATGTTGCTAAAAAAGACATTTATAACATTGTGTGATAATGAGGCAAAGAAAACATAACGTAAGGTAAATTTTTCAATCCAATAGTATGCATTTGCATGGATGTGGGAGAGAGGACTGGAACTTGAGGTTGGTGCCAAATCACAGAAGGCTGTATGAGTGCATGTTAAAGAGGTTGGCTTAATACTTTAGCTATCAGTGGGAGTAAAAATAACAGAACTCTCAAGGCTCCTCTTCTACATTTCTGCTTCCATTTTAGGGGATTGTTTTCATACCCATCTTTAATAGATTGTGCAATTATTTTTAGGCTTTAGTTCTCTTTTCTTTTTGTCCTTCCCCTTCTGTGTTTTTCACGTGTTTCAAATCCAGTTCACATCTGTCAATTACTGGACCTAGCTCTGGGATGCCCGATTTAGTGAATGTGGCAAATTTGTTCCAGTTCTCTTTATTGGTATTTACTAACTTGATAAAATTTCAATCCTGACAATATATATAAACTGGAAGTCCCTGGTTCAGAGCAAGAACTTTCCCCTTGTGTGATCGGATGATGTGAGACAGCTAGCTTATGCATCTGCAAAAAATGTTTAGGAAGCCTTAAGAGTCAGAAGACATTCTAATCATTACTGGGGAAAAACAAGGATATTTCATTGGGAACAGAGCTTAAATATAAGGATCTGTGGAGCTAAAATAAGGCAAGGCAATAAACCATGCTTTAAACACTTCAGATATCATATAAATGCTAAACACACTTGTTCTAATACCAAGAAATGCAGATGCCATTAAAGATTTGTCAAATAGCCACTTGCAAGATTTAGAGAAGACTAACTTGAGACTCTCTTCTTACAAAAGTCTCTAGGGATTTTGTCAAATACTTTCTACGGGAATGAGTATTTTACTCTGAACTTGCATTTTCCTGCTGGGTAATTCAGGCTCAATGGGCATTTTTTATGTTTGATTTTGGTGTGTGTGAAACTCTGTAAAGTAGCCGGATAAAATTCTACATTGTCTGGTAGGTAACGAGTCTGGGCTGGATCAAATCTTGTCAGGTTCAGATTAGAGTTGACCTTATCTTTAGGGTCACATTTTCCAATACTCACACCACTTTACAAGCTTCAGTGTGCATGAAATTATAAAATGTGGAGCATGAGAAAATATCTCCCAAGTTGTTTTTGTGGCAAGAGAGCCCAGAGAAATAAAGTGATTTTCAGCCCTTTGGGTTTTATTACTTTCTGAAGAAAGAAAATTTGGTTAGGGTCAGTTTTCAAGTTTAACAGTTCATCAGGCCATAATTGCACTCATTATTACTGTAGCCAGCTTTATATTGGAGTTTGATTAATAACGATATGCACTTCAGTAACGCTTTCCATTAAGTGGCACTAATTACACTGTAACTGCTGTTCAACAACCAAGCAAGTGTAACTACAATATCATTTTTATGGAGCCAGATTTGCTCAGAAGGATACTTTGATAATGCTAATGTGGGAGCGAAGTAACTGAAAGCATGGGGACAAAGTTCCTATTACTTTAAATCCTACAGACATGAAACCATGGCATTCTGAGTTTCATACCGGTAGGAGAAGCTTTTGGTATGGACTCAGCAAAAGTCTTTGGAATGTAATGAATAAGTATTATCTGTGTGGAACTACTGTGGGCCACTATTAAGAAGTCCAGTTATCGATAGAAGAACATAGGATCTGATTAGAAGACTGGGCGCAGGTCTTTAGTCCACCGATTTATTTATCTGATCCTAAACGAATCACTTAACCTCCTCTGAAATAACCACATATGTATAAGAATGCCTACTCCTATATTTGTGACATTAAGATTAAATGAGATACTGCTTGTAAAGGTGCCTAGTTTATTGCCTGGTCTATAGCAAAGGTTATTCCAATATTTCATAAATGCATAAATGTCCTCATTTTTTCCATCATTCAGCAGTAGGGAATGGACTCTTGTTCTCTCAGTAAGCCTTCTATTTGAATTAAGATGAAATGCCTAGAAATTCTTTAAAAACATGTACATAGTAGGGAGGAAAATTGTTAAACTCTAATAGGAAATAGTGCAAATTAATCATCCATGAAGTAAGAAAATGAAGAAACTATAGGAAGAAGGGGGAAGGTCTAAACTGGTCCACAAGATGAGTTATTACATAGAAAAGTGGATAATCCATATTTGTAGATCAGTCAGGACTCAGGGATGAGTAAATACTAGAAATAATGGCACAACCTGGAGTGGAAAAATTTCAGAAGAGAGTGAATGTATATTATTTAAGAGTGGTTGAGTTTTCCCATACTATTTCTGGCTCTTCTGCTGATCATTGGCTTTTGTTTTTGCTTTTAAAATGTTACTGAAGAAAAAGAATTAGAATAAATTATTGCACTTCCCAGAGTGGGAGAAAGGATTTTTTTTTCTATTGAAGAGAAACTACAGAGAATGGGCAATGTTCCAGTGTCTATAGCAGTATGGTTTGCAGATAATGTATTTAATAGTGAGTGGTGACAGGCCAACTGAATTAGAATTCTTGGAGGGAATCACAAATATTTGGTGGAGAGAAGGTCAGATGATCAAAGAAAGATCGAAATATCTTTATATTCTAATGTGTCTTCTGATTATTTCCTTCATTTGAACACCTCTACTTTTTTTTTATTTCTTGAAAATCACTTCATATGGTTAAAAGGTACAAACTGTGAGCTGTAAGTAAGTATGAGGGATGTGATGTACATTAGTATGACTATTGCTAACACTGTTGTGTGATACATAAGAAAGTTGTCAAGAATGGATTCTGAATTCTTACCACAGACATTTTCTTCTTTTTTCTGTTTTTCTTTTCCTTTTATTGTATCTATATGATTTATGTATTTTAGCTGAACCTACTGTGATAATCATTTCACAATATATGTGAATCAAATTATGGTGCTGATATCTTAAACTCATCCAGTGATGTATGTCAATTGCTTCTCAATGTAACTGGGGAAAATAAAAACGAATTTAAAAATAATTTTTAAAATTATCTTTTAAAATTAGCTCATATATTCTGGGGCTTGATATAAAGAGAGATGTACAAGAAATGGAGAGGTAAATCATTTAGATAAAATTATGGCTCTGTAGTTCCAGGTTATTGAAATAATAGATGAATGAAAAAACAGAAAGAAAAGAAAAAAGAAATCTCAAATGGTATTTCTCTTTTAAACAATGTGCCCTTTCTTCCCAGTTTCCAATCACATGAGTTATTGCTAGTATCCAACAATATCATGCAATCATTTAGCAATAAGGCTTTATGACACACACAGCTGAAAGACTACGTAGGATCTACTGAGTTAATGCCAAGAGGCAAGGAGACTTGGGTGTAATGAAATATCTTAAAGGCTGGTGAGCTTACTGACAGGGATGGGCTCTTCCTGAATGCTGGCATCCCTGATTAATAGCTGGTGAGCTTCAGTAATTAAGTATTTGGCTTTGATATTCTGGATTGTAATAAACTCTGAACTTTTGCTTAAACTTGTTGGAGGAGTTTCCATATTTCCCTTCAAAGAAGAATTTTTTGAACTTACATTTATCTAAAAATACAGAACTGTGAGCAAATTATAGGTTCCCATAACATTGATATTTGATGAGAAACAGTCACATGAACAATGAGCAAAACCACAGACTGAACAAGGAGGCAAACGACCCCAATATCTGGAAGAAGGACTCTCAAAATCATCTCCAGCCAAAGATGTTCTTTTTTTTTTTAAAAAAAGATTTTATTTATTAATGAGACACACACACACACAGAGAGAGAGAGAGAGAGAGAGGCAGAGACACAGGCAGAGGGAGAAGCAGATTTCCTGCAGGGATCCCAATGTGGAACTCGATCCCAGGACCTGGGATCATGACCTGAGCTGAAGGCAGATGATGCTCAACCGCTGAGCAACCCAGGTGTCCCAAGCCAAAGATGTTCTTGAACCACTGATATTCATGTGGAATATTTAATCAGTATTCTGTTTTTAGTTAGCTATAAATATGTTAAGTGATGATATTGTACAGAATTGTGACTGTTAAAAACAATGAGTTTAGTGTTCCCATTTATATAGATATATATTAAGTCAAGAGCTATGTGGGTTAAAATGTTACAAATGTCACCTTTTTAGCTTTTGATATTTCCTTTTAAATAATTCATTAATAGAAAGTGTAGAGAAAACTTAAAAATAATAAACTTCATTCGTGCTAACTTAAAAGTAGGTTTATGTAAAAAAATAAGTTTATGTAAATCTACTTAAAATATTTAATTCACCATAAAAACATGACTCATTGTTGTTGGAAAAAACTGGTGCCTAAAGAGTTTCTACTGAGAGTGAGTTGGCAGCAAACCTAATATGAAATAATGAATGGAACAGAACACAAAGCATAGAAGCTTATCAATTCGGAGTGTAGCCTAAACTAATTATATGATGGTTACTTTGTCCACTGGTTATAATTAGCCTAATGCAGGTTCTTTATAATTTAAAAGAATAAATATTTAATTATAGTTAGTAAGGATTCTATGAAAAATCTACATTTTTGGTTTAGGAAAACTATATAAGGTCAATGACCAATGAAAACACAACCTTTTCCTTGTGTAAAGATTTATTGGCTGCTAAATGCATTGAGATTTTGTTAAACATGACACATGATCTACCAGTTTCAGATTTTGGTATATCTGATAACATGACACAATAAAATATTATCTTGGGTACCTGTAAACACAAGTTATCAAACATTTCTAGAAGTAAAGAGTTGTTCATTGTTCTCCAACTCTCTGAAAACAACAACAAACAACATAGACCATGGTTTTGTGTCAATAGTAACCACATGGAAACTAAGTGGGAAATTTCCCCCACAGTTGCAAGACTGAAACTTGTGTCAACTGTTTGCCTCAATCAGTAGGGCGTTTTGGTGGCTGCACCAAGGAATGTGTAGAAAGAGTGCTTATTTTACAACAACTTGAGGATGTTAGTGCCTAAGAACTTTCCAGAGTTATAAATACATTTTCATATTGACCTTGAATCATTTACATGTTCAGTTTAAATTATCTCTACTGAATAATATAATTTACAATCTGATATTCTTTTACTTGCTTTAAAATTTCCTATAACTAGGGACACTTGGGTACTTCAGTGGTTGAGCGTCTGCCTTCTACTCAGGACATGACCCACGGGTCCCGGAATTGAGTCCCACATCAGGCTCCCATGAGGAGCTTGCTTTTCCCTCTCCCTGTGTCTTTGCCTGTCTCTCTGTGTGTCTCTCATGAAGAAATAAATAAAAAAATCTTTAAAAAAAATCTCCTATAACTAGTAACTAGGAATTCCTAAAGTTAATCATTTGAAACTTTATTATAAAATCCATGTGCATTCTAAAGGTATGTAATAGTGTACACTATACTAATTCTCCAGATTGAAGTTAGGACTCAACAAAATTCTGTTCATCTTGACATTTGCTCACTTTCACTTTTCCATCTTTATCACATCATCTTTATAGCTCTTGGAGCAGAATTCTACTTTATCGGGAGTTTGTGATAAAGGTTCTCTTTAATTCTCAATATGTTCCCATAGGGTGTAGTCTAAAGGTCTAAGAGACAATCTAAACATTTAAAACTATTATCTAAAAAAGCATTGAAAAATTTTTCCCAGACCTTTACCTGATTTGGAAATGGTAGTCTATTTTTTCAGCTGTTTTTCTCATATACTCATCATCTATTCATTTCTTGATACATAGTTGACCTTTAACTACATAACATGAGTTTGAACTGTGTGGATCCACTTATATGTGGATTTTTTATAGTAAGTACTGTAAATGTATTTTCTCTTCCTTATGATATTATTAATAACATTTTCTTTTCTCTAGTTTACTTTGTTGTAAGAACACAGTGTATAATACACCTAACATAAAATATGTGTTGACTGTTTATGTTATCAGTAAGGCTTCTGTTCAACAGCAGACCATTAGTAGTTAGGTTCTGGGGAGTCAAAAGTTATATGTAGACTTTCTCCTGCACTGGGGGCTGCATCCCTGACCCTTGCATTGTTCAGTGCCTGCTTCGGCAGCACGTATATCCTAACCCTTGCATTGTTCATCTGTCAACTATATTTGTTTATCTGTAAAAAGAAAGTGTAGACAATATTTTACTATTTGAACCAATATAAATTCAACTCACACACAGTGTATACTTTTTAACATGCAATATACTTTGAAAATTATTTATCTGTAGTCATTCTATACTTATGCCAGAATCAATAACTATCTTTATTTATAGATACCATTGATGATTACTATAGATTATCAGAATTGATCTGGACCTGCACCTGCACTGTTAGAGTTGTTTGAAACATGGAGGTGGGAGATGAACTATGCCTTTCAAAGAAAGAGATTTTCCAGACATTAAAACACATGCACACACACACACACACACACACAAATACACAGACTCACATACACATCTTTGAGTATATTTGGCTGAATACATTTGTATCTATATATTTTTGGATGTTTATGCAGTCAAAAATTTCTTAAAGTACTTTATTTTCCTCTAGTCTATGCAACCTAGATAACAAGGATAAGATCTGCAGGAAAATCTAAATGGCTCATGCCTTCTTTCTTTTTAAAATACTCACACTTTTCCATTTATTAGTGAAGATAGTGGTTATCTACCTTTCTGTGTGTATGTGTGTGTATGCATGTGAATGTCCGTAGACAGCAAAACACAGCTTTATTTTCCTTTAGTTTTATTACTGACAGGCAATTCAAATATCTTAAAATAGAAAAATTTGCACCAGGGTGAAGATATTCATATATGTGGAGAGAAATCCTTGTTTTTGTATTATAGTCCTAATATGCAAATTGAGATTCCAAATAAAAACAGTAGGGTAGATATAAGTAAAATATATCTACACTAATAAGAATGTCCAAATTGTACTGGGTAGTCTTATTGTTGGCCCCAGTTTCTAGATCATAATTTTGGTCTATCTGCCAGATGCTTCTTATATACATCTTTTCATCTTCTCTTAGTTTCTCTCATCTCTAGTTTTAGTTGTTGCTGAGACAACCCAATTCTGAATGGGTCTCAACCAACTTCATAATGGTGCAACCTAGTATTGCCTCACTGCATGTCTGGGTTGTGCACCCTTAGCTCTAGGTCAGTATCTTCTTGGTTCACATGAACTAAGGTTGGAGACTTCTTGGGGGCCCCTCAGTATCCACACATGCACAAGCTCGATCTATGTGAGTTAAAACTCTGTGTGTTGAACCGATGGAAGACAGGAGGCCTGTGGAGTGACCTATGGGATACAGGAACAGGTTAATATATTTTCTCTCTGTTTCTAAGTATAGATTGTACTAAGAAGCAGTTGTTTATTTGGCTCCTGGAAGAGGATGTAAGTGAAATCGACCAAGCAATTGGTTGCACGTGATACAATCCAGTGGCCAGCTAAATATACCATCATTTTACCAATATTTCCTTCTTCCTCCCTCACTTCTCATTTCTCCTACCCCTTCTCCCCAGCACTGAGGTCTAGTAAAAGTTCAAGGCTCCAGGCTCTGCATTCTGGGGAACTCAAATCATAAGTGGTATCAGAAATGGCCCTTGAAAACAAAACTGATGGATTCACTGGCGAAAAGAATTCATTTGTTAATGATATGTGGGTGTACATGCAGGAGATATGATATGGTGTATAGTTGCTTCACAGTTATTAAGGATTGATCTACAGTTAAATAGGGTAAGGTTCAGATAGAAAGTAGGGTGCTGTTTTCTTTACAATGGCAGTCGTTCTTTAATGTTGGGGGTAAAGGTCATTATAAAAATTGTGGAGTGGGCTGGCTTTTGTTAATAGCACTGGAATCTGGGAAGAAAAGAATAATAGACTGAAGAAAACCAAATGCCAACTGAAGCCCAAGGACTGTAGCTTTGAAGAAACTCTCTTGTCCTATAACCAGAATTTGGACTGCACTGAACATAGAATCAAAGCAAGTCTCCCATATCAAAATCAGGTCTTTAACAGCAAAAGCAGGGACTTTGAGACTTATCTGAGGCCATGTGATTGGACAAGACTAAGCTTCTTGAATCCTTAGATTTCCTAAAATCTCTGGGATGGCTGAAGCAACTCCTTTCCTCTTCTTTGCAGGAGCAGACTCCTTTCCCATGGAAACCAGGCAATCATCACTTCTGAGGCAGCTGCCTTACAAGATGATGCTTGTTCTCCCCTGAATTTGCATCTGCCACTCCTCATTGTTGTCTGGCCAATAACCAGGGTAGATCTCTGAGCATAGCCATGCTGAGAAATATAATCATTGTTGTTGGAGCCTATTTGCTTGAGGAATTTTAGTATCTGGCTAATACATGCCAGCAGGTACTGGGGGAATGGCAGGAAACGAGAACCTTCACCAGAAGAATACAAAGAATATGAAGTGGGAAAGTGGAGAATTTATTGACCCTGGAATACTGATCCACAATTTGGGATTAAACATTCTGAAAAGGATTGAGTTGCAACAATCTGCTGATTTGATTCCTTAAATCTAGCCCTTGACCATGCCTCCTACCACAGTGTGTTTTGCTTTCAAAATCTAAAGCAGTCCACCAACAGCTGTCTGTTTCTTGGTAGGAGGAGATGCAAAGTGAAACAACTGTCTTTTGCTTTAGAGGGAGGGCATAACCCAGCATGCCACCAGAGCTTGGACCCTAAAACTTCTTTCCTGTGGCAGGCCCCCCAACCTTTGGAGGTTTATTTCCCTCTCATTGACACAGAAGTGTTTTATTACAGTGTCCAGAGTGATTCCTACTTCTTACCAGATCTAATTTGTTTGACGTCATAAATAACAGTGGACTCGCTGATATTCCTGTAAAATGTAAAGATGATCTTGTCCCTATGACTGTATTTTTCTTTTCTTTTCTCCCTATGACCATATTTCTATAAAAAAACAGAAAAGATAAAGTAACTCTGGGGCAGTATATCGAGTCTTAACTGCTACCACTGCTATGTGAACGCAAATTGCTTTTTTCTTCCCTCTTGTTTGGGTTGAAGAAGAAAACATTTGCCACCTGATCAATGGCCTTATACCAAAATAGAGAGGCTGTGGATCTGCTCCAGTAAGGACCCATTTAGCATGACAGCTGGGACTGGCAATACTATCTGGTGAAGTTTACATTAGTCTACTGTCATTTGCCGCATTCCATCTGGTTTTTTTAAAGAGCCAGATGATGGAAAATATTATCCCTGAAGCCAGTGAAGGTTTGATAGTGGCACTAATCTCTGCAACACCAATCCTCCTGAGATGCTTTGTTGCTTCCTACTTACTATTTCGGCCACAGGAAAGTGGGGATAGTAGGCAGTTTCAGAAGCTCTCACTTGGCCTTTCCTCCATAATTATAGTTACTGTACCAATGAGACAGGCAATGTGAGGGTTCTGGAACTACAGTATATATTTATCCTGATTTTATACTCAAGGGATGAGGTAATTTGTCACAGGGTTGAACAACTATGAATAATCACAGATTGGCACCAATATAACTAGCCACAGTGTAGAATCACTATATATAGACTTGGGTGCAAACTACATTTATGACCCAATCTCCATAAACCAACCATCTAATTAAAAGAACTTGATGGAATTTTAGGTTCCCTAGTATCGGTGTCCTCTCAGATGCTGTATCTCATTGTCCTCAAAATTTGGCTGTATTCACCTCCCCTGTGGGTATAGCTACTGTGCAAATAATCAGAGTTGGAGGAGGATTGGTGAAATCTTTACAGCGTATTTACAAGAGAGCTGCCCTTGAATAGGTGACTGGGCTGGTACCCAGCGCATCCGTGGAATGTATGCCCTCAGAAAGAAGTATCTGCGTTGACTCCATATTAATAGGATAAAAGGCACGAGAAATCGATACAGGCCATGTTGTGTTGGTTAATTTTATATGTCAATCTGGCAGGGCCACAAGATGCCCTGACATTTGGTCAAACATTATTCTGGCCAAACATTATTCTGCGTCTGTCTGGGTATTTCTGGATGAGATGAAACTGATAAAGCAGACTGCTCTCTCTACTGTGGGTGGGCCCTATCCAATCACTTGAAGGCCTGAATAGAATAAAAAGCTGACACTCTGTTGAGGAAGAGGAAATTGATTCCTGCCTAACTACCTTGATCTGGGTCATTGGTTTTTTTCCTGCCTTTGGACTCAAATGGAAACTGACTGAAGCACCATCATCCTCTAAGTTGCTCAACCCAAATACTGCATATTTTCATCCTTGGTTCCCTGTTTTCCTCATTCCCATATCTAGCTTATTAGCAAGACTGGTAAATTCTATCTCTTATATATGTTCTATTTTTCTTTCAAAACTTTTTAGTTCAAGCTACCTTCATCTCTGACCCGAATTTCCAGAGGAATCTTCTATCGAGTTGTCCCTTCTTTGTATTCTTATGCAATCAATCCATTCTCCACTCTGCAGTAAGATGTTCTTTTAAAAATATAAATTATTACAAGTCATTCGCCTGTGTCACATGGGAAGTGCATTTCAAACGCCTTACTCTGGCTTTCCAAGCTCTCATCGTTGGCCCATGCATGCCCTGTCCCAATTTCTTTCCACTTGCTCAGTACTCCTCAGCCACACTGCTTTTCTATCTGTTCCTTGACCATGCCAAACTTATTCTTGCCTTACTGCCCTCTACTTACTTATTCCTTGCTCTTGCATGACTTCCAATCATGCAAATATCAGCTTAAATGTCTCTACCTTAATGCGGGTTTTCTTGACCACTCAATATAAAATAGCTATGCAGGCACCTGCTATCAATCTTTACTGAATCTTTATGGAGAAAGTATCAAGAAGAAAGATGTGGTCTGAGGTGTGACAGATAAATTCTAGGGCAGGACTGTTCAGGGGAGTACAGATTTAAAAAAAAAAAAACAAAACTCAAGAGCAGTTTGTTTCTTTAAAAAACAACCAAATCCAAATGGTTGTTTCTAGAGAACTTTGGACAACTAGGTTAAAAAACAAAAGACATACAGTAAGTAATGTAAGCCTCAAGGAGAGGCAACAGACATTATATATGGATTTTAGGTATTGCTAACAGAATAAACATTTGCAACATGCATTGTAATGTTCAGAGACAATCTTTGGGACCAAGAATGACTTGTAGTTTTGCAACTATTTGATTACTCTATCACTTGGGAGGCTTTATTATCTAAATACTATATTGGACAGAAAGTCAAACTTGTATAAAAAGGATGTTATGGGCATCCTTATCAGTAAATGATATTTAAGGTGATTTTAAGTTTTTCTTAAATATTTGTTGAACTATTTTATACTAATCAAACTAATATTAACCACATGGTCTAACTCCATTGCAATGCAGTGTAACTGTAACAGTAGTCAATTATTTATGAATCAGTGGAAACATCTGGAAGCTTGACCTCCTTTTGATATTAAAAGGACTTGGAGCATTTGCTGTATTTCACTATTAGTGCCACTTCAGTTATTACATGCTCTGCCAATGTTTTATGTAACTGGACTGATTTCTTTCCGACTCATAAGGTTAGCTGGCTGTGAAGGGATTGAGTTTTGTAGGCACTGCTGCCTGCGTCTATCTCCTTATTGATATAGTGCCCTGCTACCTAATGCTCACACCCAGTGGAAAACATGTTATTCTAGCATTATATAACATCTTGCATAAGCATTAAAGAGAATAAACTAATTTATTTGCCTGAACCAATCTTATCTTCAAGCTTTTTAGTATTTCTAATCTCCTTTTTTTTTTTTTTTTATGATAGGCACACAGTGAGAGAGAGAGAGAGAGAGGCAGAGACACAGGCAGAAGGAGAAGCAGGCTCCATGCACCGGGAGCCCGACGTGGGACCCGATCCCGGGTCTCCAGGATCGCGCCCTGGGCCAAAGGCAGGCGCTAAACCGCTATGCCACCCAGAGATCCCTCTAATCTCCTTTTTTGAAATGTGCATGTGTCTGTACACACACATACACACATATGCACACAGTTAAATGTTTCTCATCTGTATGTAAAAAAATACAATGGATTTAATCACAAGTATAATTTATTTCACCCAGCTGAAAAAAAATGCATCGGTTTTATACTAAATATATTTCCAATATATTTGGCATGAAAAGTAGAGATGGAGAAAGTATATGTTCAAGGACTGATGACATAAGCACCAAAATATATGCAAACATACATGTGTCTGCACAGGTGAATCTGCAATTCTATCTCTGGCAAGACAGAGAATATGCAACTAAGTGGATATATCCTACTTAGTTGGATAATCCCAAACTGCAGGCAATCAAGTTATTTGTATTTGGCTTTATTTTTCTGCCAACAGACTTTTGTTCTAATTTATTTTGCTTAGGCTTATTTTCATTCATGGAATATTTATTGTGAATGTGCTCTGTTTCAGACACGATACTAGACACAGGAGATAAAAATGATGAATAAGATAGTCTGTGGTTCTAATGGATTTCAGGCTTTTCATGTGTTCTAAAAACACAGAGCAACACAGCACCAGGTTAGGGAACTTAAATGAGAGATAAGAGTAACTGTTCTGATGTTAAAAGAAACATAAACAAATAAACAATCAAAACAAACTGCCAGTTTAATACTTAATCTGATTAGTTCCAAGAGCTCCTATATTTTCTTATCAGGGTGACTCACTATCAATATTGAAAGAACTGAGGTGAAGATAGCAGCACAAGCAATGAATGTAATAAGTCACTACATAGAAGGAGACATAGAAGGAACATATTTGGAAAATGAGTCTTTCTAATTTCAACAGAAAATAAATTCTTGGGGAAGATATAAACTCCTCAGATGTGGGCATGGAAAACTGGGAACTCTGGAGCCTACTCTGTCCCCTGAAATCATCAGAAAGTACACATACCTACTGCCTGTTTCAACCCCTTATCTATTCCTGGCAGCTTCTTGTGCTCTTGTTGCTATGCTTTCTGCCACATAATGCCACCACTATGGCAACTGATGATTGGATCAGCAATTTGACTCTAAGACCATCTTAGATGGAAGATTGCAAAATAGCCTGGCCCTAGAGCTCTAACAAGCAAGTTAAGCATCCAAAGGTTCGCAGGCGTCTTCCTTCCTAGACTGAGTGTGACTGACTGACCCAAAACACCATTTCCCTTGGAAGGTTTGGACTGGAGGTATAAAGACACAGGCAGCAGCTGGCAACAGTAGAGTGCTGTAGATGTTGAGAGTCACACTGAAAGAAGGCATTATGCAGAAATCAGCCAGCCAGTGGAATCCATGTGATTTTGAAAACAGAAGGCAGTAATATGTGGGGGGTGGTAGAGCAATAAACAAGAGGCATGAAATGGAGAAAAGGAGCTTAGACTAATGTTACTGGGTAGAGGAAGGCACAGTAGCAGCGCAGAGACAGAAAAGAGCTGGAGCATCGTAACCCCAGGACTCTGGGGTGGGGAGCAGTGAATGCCGGCTCTGAAGATGAGCTTCACGCATCCGTTGGCTAGCCAGGGGGGACCAACTTTAATTAAGAAGTAAGCATGAGCCATGATTACCATACTCTGTTCCTACAGAAATAACAGATTCGTAGTCTTTCTCCCATAGTAGGGCCAAACACTTAACAGAATCAGAGCTGTGAATAAAAGTTGTATCACATGGGAAGATAGGTCCCCTAAATGGTTAAACTCTTCTCTATGATGAATTACATCCATGAACCTTCTATTTGTAAAATTCAGCTGGCCAGAACCTTGACAAGTTACCAGGATTTCTTAAATGTCCCTGTCTTTAGAATCAAACAAATCGGTGAACCCATGCGGTGAACATGGTAATCATAACTCTGAACTTGGAATCATCTCATTCAATTCCTTTATCCTATAGGGGAAAGAAAGGCTCCAAAGGTCTCTCGGCATTTTGCTTTGGGAGTGCATATACTTCAGCGAAAGCATCTATAAAGCAAATCCATTCTCTTTCATGATAAGATCAATATTCTGTTTAAAAAAAAAAAAAAGAAGGAAAATAAACTTCTTGACTATGGAACAATGTTCCTTAAGGACAACATCAGGAAGGAGGAGACACCCAAGCCCAGTCGTCATTATCTTTAATGGGAAAGTGAGGCCCTGCATACTTTAGGACCAGGGGTTCAAGCAGCAAGGAACAGAGCACCAGGGCTCTGATTTTAACCTTAATTGCACCTTCCTTTCTTTATGAGGCCTAGCTACAGGACTGCTAGAATGGTTTCTTCTTTTCTTTATATTCCTTCTTTCATTAAGCACCAATTAACTGGCAGGTGTAGGTTTTCTACAATCTCTCAGACTCAAGAAAAATGGTGAAAACGAAGATTCAAAACATTTTAGGGTAATAGAGAAGGGAAACTAATGACAGTTTGCTTTCATTCCTTAAGTAATGGAGGAGGCAGTGTTAACCACACAGAGAAAGGGTGGGATAGAAATGGGTAATAAAACTGGGAATAAAACTGTGAAAATATGGCAGGGAAGCAACTAGAGATGAATAAGAAAATTGCAGTAAGGGTCCAAGAGCTGATGGAAAGCATGCCCTATTATAGTGATTTGCACATTTTTTTTTTCCCTTCAAGCCATGACCAAATGTCCTTTGGCAGAAGTCCATGTTTGAGGATGGGAAAATTTACATCTTTATTTTCAGTAACCTTGAACTGAAATTTACATTTCTTTCAATTGTGAATATAGGCCACAAAGCACATTAGTATTGGTAGTTCTTGTGACATTTTACCCAATTGAAATATTGGATATTTTCATGTCATATTAGAGTTATAGTATTTCAAATATCATCTATTATCTCCAATGTTATCGCTTTTTATTAGAAGTTTTTACAGAGGAACATATTATAATTTCATTTTTTGATAACTATTTCAATATAATTCGTTTCCTTGGTTTCTATATTTTTTTATTTAAAATATTTTTAGGAAGATTCTATGGTGTCCGTAAGCTTTATCAAGTTACCAAAAGGATTCATAATATGTAAAAGGCTAAGAACGCCTGTTCTTTGGTGTCTCAGTATTCGTCATACAGAATATAATACTTAAGACTAAGGGGGAGGGGATATAAAGGAATGAAATAATGGTATTGAAATGGGCAGAAAATAAAAGCAATTACATAGGCTCATCGGCTACTGTGAGATGCTTTTTTATGTCAAAATTTTAAATGTTATGACTTAAGTGGTATTTTTCTTTTATAAATGCCCAGGACTTCTGTTACAGTCAATTAAACCTGTCTCATTTATCCTCGCCAACCTTCAGTCAGAACACCCACATAATGTAGCATTCATATTTTAACGTTGTGTGTCCAACAGCATGATTTAAGACCAATGAAAGCTTCTCTGTTTATTTGCTGAATATCCATGGATGCCATTTACAAGTCCTGTGGTTGCTAGCATCAGGGATTTTTGCAGGTAAATATTGATTGTGGACCTTTGATTTTTTTACTGATTGATAAATCAGTGCCTAAATGAGGTGACGGAAGAAGACTGACAATTTAGCATCAAAACAAGGACTACAATAATGCAGTGGATATCTGTTCCTCTTTGCACTCGCCATGTCAATACCCATTCTCTATCAGTTTTTTAGGAAAGCAACTAACATTTTATTTTATTAAAACATTCTCCCACTCTTAATTCCTATGATTCAGTCAGGCTGGCCCCTTCCCCAGCTTCAGGTGTGAGTATGTAACTCAGAAGAATTAGAGCACTCTGTTCTCTTTTGCATTGTGGTTGTCATAGGTAGAGGCATAAATAATTGAGGCAAATAAGACTCATTTTGAAGGACAGTCACTGGAGCTATTGGAGAAAAAAACCTGGTGCTGTTGAGAGCTTATGTGAAGCCTGGAGCTGTTGGCAGCCATCTTTCCATCACGGTAGCAGAGCCTGCCAAAGAAGGGAAGTTACAGAGAAAGGCATTCCTCAGACATGCTAAGAGTCATTTTCATTTTTGTGCCCTAATTAAAGTGTTGGATTTAGCTGTGCCTGAAGTCAGCACTTGGGTTTTCATTTCTGTGCTCGTAACCACGTGAGTCTAAGTCCATTAAGTCACTTGAAGATTCAGTTACCTGGAACAAAATGAGTGTGGACTAACAGTCACTTGCTAAACTCTAAATTCTAATTAATTTGGAAAGTTATTATTAACAATGAAATACTTATTAGTGATGCATAAATTAGCCAAAATAAGAATAGTGGCAAAGGAAAATTATTTCATGGGTCTTAAAGCTCTTGTTTTAAGGTAAATCATGACTAAGCTATGGAAGGAGGAAGAAAAGCTAGATATCTCAGGTGATCAATAAATTGTTTAAGTATGAGTTAATTATTTGAAGGGATTCTGCGTTTATCCTCCAGATGCTATAATTTCTAAACTGGCATGTTTTCATCATTTGCACACTTTGAAGTAAAAAAACCTAATCAATCTTTCTCCTGGATTTGTATTCCTATAGAAATGATGGCGTGTTCTAGGACAGCCAGTGTCGCCTAGCCTATTGTACTGAAGAATAAATGAGTAAGAGTCTTGATTACCTTACAAATAAATCTGGTTAACAGTTATATTAATTAAAATGCCTGGTTCTGCGGCTATTCTGAACTATTTATACGTGATTTAATTCATATCAGCAGCTAATTTGTATTTAATGCAAACTAATGGGTTTTATGTAAATGGAGCATGTGGCAGTCTATTTAAAAAACAAATTATCTCTAGTTTCATTTCAGTTATTTTAATTAAATTTAGAGTGTGTGTGGTGGGGGGATGAAGGGGAAAGGGATGTGTTATATATGAGGTGATGATTAAATCCAATTTAATTCTACAGAATAAGAAACAAGCAATTCTCTCAACAGTCACATTGGCCCTTTCATGAAGTTTAGAGAAGTCAAGAGGGTTAGTATACAGAAAAGCCTCTAAGATTCTGGATGGTATGTTTATGAAGAGTGCTTGTATAAATAAGTTTCTTAAATTTTTTTTTTTAATTTGGCTGGAGGTTATTTTATTCCTATTATATGCATAGATTTTCCTTTTTTTGATTTGGAAATCTTGAAACCATTTTATAAATTGGTTAGCTAACATTTCTTTACTTGACTACCAGTAGCTTAAATCTATGGAATCTTATTTTAACTATAATAAAGCTTTCCCTAATCTATAGTTTATACATTCCTAATTATCTTTCATCTTTTTTTTTCCCCCAAAGAGCTTTTTTTCCCCCTCTTTTTTCTCTAATTTTCACATGTGTTCTGTAACTAAAGCGAATTTTGGCACATTCTTCATAGTTTTTGCTGTTTACTCCTAGACTGGAACCATCTCTCAGCTTGTAAAATTTAGTTAATTTCAAAGTTGATATACTTCCCATTCTTTTTCTTGCATTATAGTTACTTCTTTCTGTTTCTATTCCCAGCTTGCTAGATCATAGATTTTTTTTTTAAGAATAAGAACTATCTTTTTCATTTCCACACAGTCAGTATGATTTTGTTGCATTTAGTAGACATTCAGTCACTGCTTCTTGAATGACATCTCCTAAAAAAATTATTCAAACCTCTAAATTTCAAGTCTTCCAAAATCTGCATTTCAACAAAAAACAAAACATAACTCTTCTCCCTCTCATGCTATTGGTTACAGGATAAAAACTAAATTCAACAATATGATCAATCTTGTTTTCCAAACCCAATTTCCGATATTATCTCAAAAATTCACACACCATTACCTCTTAGAAGTAGTACTAGTGTCATGGTAACATAATGAAGGATCACCTATTGGTCTCTGGGAGTTGGGAAGGCCTCCAAGGGAAGACAGTGATTGATCTCAGGCTGGAAGGAATTTTCTAGGGAAACGTGGGGAAGAATGTGTTTCCCTGATACAAAACAGCACATGTATTCCTCACATAATATGATATAGCATTAATCCCAAAGAACACATTACGGGCTTGTATTGAACTGTTTCCTTAAGATAATATTTTAAATCATCATCTACCTTAAGACTTTTTCCAATTTTACATTTGTAAAATTGCTGCTTCTTAAAAAATACTCTGGATTTCCCCTCTTGAATATTTTAGTGTAACCTGAAACTATAATGTCAAACACTAAAATACGTTTTAGAAGCAGTGTCATCGGTACATATCCACAATTATAGAACATTGTCACAAGCTTGTACAGAAAAAGACAATCCATTTTTAAACTTCATGTTTCCTTGTCACCAGAGACAGAAACAGCAAATCCAAACAATTGTTTGTGGATGTTAATCCTGGTCAGATTGATCAAATGACAGCCTCTCCAGTTTCACTGGTTGTCTAGGGAGCGTTGACTTTCCTATATCACAGTTAAAATGACTTCTGTTTTAATTCACCTGCCACCGATTTGGAGCCACACACAATTCAACTCCTCCAGACAAACTTCAACAGATAGAACTAGCCATACTTGAAATGAAAGAACATTCACTCAGTTAGAATGATAGGAAATCCATTTTTTTAAATAATGAAGTTAGATTTTAGCAAGTTATTTAATTAATTGCACCAGAATTCACTTCAGGAACATCATAACTATTCATATGGTGTAGCAAATGCTTTGTTGGGTATGATGAGGTAACAGATGCACCAACATCCGGTGGTCTCCTGGACTCTTCAAAAGCAGACAATGCAAAGCTCCCAGTGGTGTAGAGGAGCTACCTCATTTCAAGTAAACCCATTACACATGCAAATTATAATGTATACAAAAGATACCTAAAGGGATGTAGTTCGAGGAGGAGGTGGAAGGAAGAGAAAATGTACTTCGGAGAGCTCACGGCTAGATCCATTCTCTAAAGCAAAAAGTAATTTACTGAGATCGCATTATTTGTGCAGTTGCTAAATCCCTCTCCTATAGCCCTCCCTTTCAAGCCCTTCTCCCCTCTCAACTTAGCTACATTAGCCTTCTACATCGATTCAATTGGCAGGTGATTTATCAGGCCAGCATTTCATCTTCCCTACAAAGGCAAAATGTGCCCTGTTCCTGGGTGCTACAAGGGGGAACAGACGAATATTCCTTTGATGCTACAAGGACACCAGACTGATAAAATTTGCTCCTGCATTGAACTTGACATGGAGGTGGAGTGCTTTAACTTTTAAAAGTCTGTTCTGTAACTCTCGGAATAACTGATGACCCTCATTGATATTCACATTTCAAATGCAGATAAATCTTCTCTGTTATTTTTTTCTTCCATTCTAGGTCCAAAGTTTTCACCTTTTACACATGCACACCCTGTTATCTCAAATTGACAAAATCTTACCTGCTGAGTCACTCAGTCCATCCAGCTACTTATTCATCTATCTGTCCATATGCAGCAGGGATGGAAAAATATTACTATTTAAGCCAAAGTCACCTGCATTTGCTTCCACATTCTGTAGAGTGGGATGACTGATAACCGAGGGAAAATTCTTTGTTTAGAAAAGTAGCCCATACTTCAGTGAGGCAAAGAAGAAGAAAAGGCATAAGGAAATGAGAAGAATCTGGAGTTCAAAAACACTGCAGGAGCTAAGGAAGGGATATCAGCAATGCCACTTTGGAGGTGAGTGACTTGTGCAGCCACACAGGGCCCTGCATCCAGAAAGGCTCCACGCTTGATTTAATGCTCTGCTGTCACTAGCTGGAAATCCTTAATAATTTTCCAACAAGAGACTTGCAAATTATGTAGCCAGTTTTGGATAGAAACACTCCATGTTCTTTAATTTAGCCCCAATCTTGAGTTAAATACAGTGAAATATTGCCAGTCAAGTGTCTGACACCTATGTCTAGGTGTGAAGTAATATAGCAAATATTAGGTAAAGCCACTTAATAGCAGTAATGACTCTCATATCATAGAGTTCTGTGTTTTCAGACACTAGGGATGTTTTATTCCATAGGTTGGGGTTAATTTACAGAATTCACATTTATTTAATTAGACTGAGACTACTTCTTCCTCCCCTCTGCCCCGACCCTTTTATAAGTGTGTTCTGTGGTTTTTCTAGGAAACTGACTTTCATAATGAGGGTTGTTAGCATATGGATTAACCTAACACAGACTACCTGAAACCTCAGTCTTTATTTTTTACATTTATTTTTTAAAAGCTGAATGTTTCCTTGCAGTCAATCTGATGGGGCTTGAGTAGGCAAGCCTGTACTAACCTCATGGAAGGTAGCTGTTCTCATGCATCTCCCTGCTTTTTAGGCTATGAAAGTTGGTCTTTAAGTAAGTCAGTCTTTCAGGTACCAAATGCCAGATATTCCCTTCACTAACATCCCTTAAATCTCCGCAATAACATTTATCAAATCTTGGCTAATGGGAGCTGAGGGAAAAGGCCTGTTGGAGGCTTTGAGGTAAAGGTTTTTTTCTTTTTCTTTTTTTTTTATGTTAGAGAGAGGAGAAACTCATCTACATTGCTTGTCTTTGGTTGTATGAACACATGATGCATGGAGCTACTGCAGAATCTTGCGATGATGAAGGAAAAGCATGAAATTGAAAGAGGGGAGAGGTAGAAAGCACCGGGGATGCTGATGAAGCCATTTTCTGGCTGAAATAAGCAATGCTGAAAAAAACCCACCTCTTCAGAATTTTTGTAAATTTAAGCCAATGGTTCTCAAAATGTGGTTCCTGGGCCAGCAGTATCAGGAATGCTGAGAAATTGGTTAGGGAAGAGAATTCTTGGGCCCCACCTCAGATTACTGAATCAGAAACACTGAGGATGAGACCAAGCATTCTGTTTTAACAAGCACTCTTGGTAACTCTGATACATACTAAAGCTTAAGAACTACTACAGTAAATGACATTTTGTCAGCTTTCTGTTCATATAATTCAAACAATCTCAACTTGATTATAAGAGATTAGGACACTAGAATAAGATTTTAAACAACGATTGTATTTTCTTTTGAAGTTATATTTTGACAGCACAGATTCCTGCAATTAGAAATAACTAAACTTAGTATTTAGTTACCACAAATAGTTTAATATCTTACCACTTTGCTGAAAACATCCATCTGCAAGAATCATCATGATCATCAGACACAAATTTGATTTAATATTATATTATTATTTGTCTCATAAAAGTGACACAGTAGACAAAGGAGACATTAGAGTCTCTTCTCTCTCTCTCTTTTTTTTTTTTGGTCAGTGTATTCTTATTAGGTCAGTTTATTTGTGCCAGACTGAGTGTAGTTATAGGCTGTGTTATCTAGTTTTAACTATGTGAACTCTCACAAAATAAGGGAGTTAAGGTACTTGTAAAAAGAAACTACAGGCTGAAGATCCTAAATAATGTAAATACAGGTGAAAATAGTGGTGTTCTGTTTTCCATTTGGTTTGTGGGCATTTTGCAGACCTTGTTATAAGATAAAAACAGGTATGTCCTAAAATGATTCAGTGAGAAGTTGCCAAATATTATTTAAAATAATCAGGAAGATTTATACCTACTATTTTTAGTGCTAACCCTTACTCTCAGTGGCTATTTGCCTACAGATACTAGTTAACAACAGGTTACAGCCTTACCTGTAACTTCTATCCTCATCCACATGACACACCACTACTGTTTTATTTTTCACTGACTTTTAACATTTTATTTTGCCACTGATTTTATTCTGTTTTTTAACTGATAGAGGGTATTTAATCAGAAAAGTTTATAGGCCCTTGACTCACAGAATGAGGTCAAAATACCTTGCTTTTCACACTGTGATTTCTGGCTTCTGAGCCCAATCTGCTTTTCAGTCATAATTTTCCTTTGTTCTTCCTTCATGCTCTGTGTGCTTTTGCTACACTGAAGGAGCTGCTCGCTCTTCTCCATACTCTGCTCTACACACTTTCTCAAACTAATCTCCGCCAGGAGTCATTTCACCTTCCCTGAACTCTCATAATGAGAGTTGATGCTTTATAGCCTTTTAAGTTCTTTGAGGGCAGAATTCATTATCCGATTCATTTTACATCCCCCATAATGCATAGAATGTGGATTCCAAGAAAATGTGTTAGTAGAAAGTAAGAAAGGAAAGAAGAAATATCAACTGTGTGAGCAAAGAAATAGTTTTTCACCTTTCCTGTCTCCAGGTTCAGGTTGATAGGGAGTCACCAACCTATTCAAATTAATTCCTTTAATCATCTCATTTTGAAAATGTACTTCTCTTTACACTATATTTCATGACTAGAGTAAGCTTAAAGTATCACCAGGTTTCTGTCTTTCTGTCATGTAGTGACATGTGAAACATGACTTTATTCATAAGGCTTCCCCAGATGACAGACACTGCTGAACTAGAGCAAACAAGGAACTTGAGAGGCAGAAGTGTGTGGGGCAAGGACACGTTATGCCGTCAGACCTCTGTGACAGTTCCAGATCCATTGCTTACTAAGTGTGCTGTGATCTCCAAACTTTCTTCCTTAATGTTCTCATCTTTGAAATGGCTCTATGAATTAGAATAAGTGACGCATGTAAGAGACTCAGCATAGTACCTGGATATAACAAATGTCCTATTTGCTGTGAATGGGAAATTTTGTTTTCCTCTATTCAAAACACTTCTCACGTCAAATGGGTGGGTTTTTTTCCCCCCCACACCAACCAATTCTCCAACTCTCTTGACACCAACTGGGTATGCCGTGATTCAGGTATGACATTAACTGCCTGGAGTTCGTGCAGACTTCCCAGGTTAAGGGCCCAGAACCACATGTCTGCCTTGCACCTCAGATGCCCATCATAAGCCAAAGGTTGTCAATTGCACTTCTGACCAACAGGCTGTAAATTGAGAGTTCCCTTAACCCTGTCCGCGGTTTTGGTGATTTGCTATAATGGCTCAAAGACCTCAAAGTAACATTTACTTATGTTTACTGGTTTATTATAAAGAATATAATGAAGGGTATAGATGAGCAGTCAGATAAAGAGGTATCTAGGGTGAGATGGGCAAGGGTCCTGAATGCAGGAGCTTCTGTCCCTATGGATTTGGGATGCATCACCCTCCCAGCATATGGATGTGTTCATCAACTTGGAAACTCTCTGCCTCCTGTGGTCTGGACAATTTTTACGGAGGCTTCATGACGTAAGTGTGATCAACCTCCAATTTCCAGTGCTTCTCCCCTCCCTGGGGAGCTGAAAGTTCCGATCTTCTAATCATGCTTGCTTGGCCTTTCTGGTTACCAGCCCCCATCTAGGAGCCTAGTAAGAGTTGACTCATTAGAACAAAAGATGCTACTAGCACCCAGAAAATTCCAAGGGACTTAGGCACTCTGTGCAAGGCACTCTTGTCACTTCCATCACTTGGGAAATTATTAGGGTTTTAGGAGCACTGTTTCAGGAATCGGATATGGAGACCAAAGACATATTTCTTATTATGTCACAGCTACCTCTTATTATTAATCATTCTTCCCATTTCATGTGTCCTTAAGGACCAATTATGATAACATGTATGCATAATATACTTATTTTGCTAAATTCTAAAGTTAATTAATTAGCATTGGTACAACTATCTTACATTTCATTCATAGCTTAGTAATTTTATGCTTTGATTATTTTCTTAGACTTTCTAACATGAATCGTTTCCTATAATCAAAGTTATTAATTTTACAGTTTAAATCACCTCCAACATTCATTGAATTTGCCATTTAACATCCTGGGAGGTGGAAAAGAAAGTTTAAATACTTGCAAATAATAAATGCTAAATTGAAAGGAGAAGTATAAAAATAGGGAAATGATATACAATAAATAATACCAGAAATCCCTCATATCTGAAAGATATCAGTCCTCAGATCAAGTTTCCATGGAGTGTCCAATAAAATGGAGACAACAAAAAACAAATTCATACCAATACATACATATCATTGTGTGATGCTAACACACTAAGATTAAAGAGGCATTTCTAAAAGATTCAAAATGTTGTGTGAGGGGGTAACTGGCCTGATACAAAAGCTAGGATATCAAAATACCATTCATTTCTCAATGCTAACCCATATCCTAGAAGTTCTTGAAGCAATGCCTCTAATATTCTAAGAAAAGATGGTTTTCATCCTGTAAGACTATAGTCAGACTGCCAATCAGCTGTTAGAGAAGAAAAAAATATAATCTCAAAAATGTAAGGAATTAATTATTTAGCTCCTATGCAATCTGCCTTAGAAAGGTTTTAGAGAATGTATCTAAGAAAAATAAATGATAAACTCATACATGTGCAAAAAAACATGCTATCCAGGAAAAAGGCTACCTAAATACAGGAGAATGAAGAATTGGAATTCCGGATTGACAGCTGTGTTTCAGACACAGAGAAGTAATCCTAAACAAAATAAAAATAAAAAAATAAAAAATAAAAAAAAATAAATAAAAAGAAGTAATCCTTCATATTACAGTAGGCGTTTAAGGGATGTGTGGAAGAAGTTCAAGTTTTCTGAAGTATTTGGGTATTATGGAAAATTATTACTAGGCATTTGACGACTTTGATGGAACATTTGGATAAATATCAACAATAGATACACAGAACACAAAGAAAATCTTAAAAGGCAGTAATGTATGCTAAGAAAAAAAAGCTTGTAGTGAGAAGAAAACATAAATCACTTGACATAGCAATAAATAAAAAGTCTTTACAAGACTGTAATTATATAAAATTGACTAATGATTTCACTAAACATTATAATATTACAATATTAGAATGCTATGGGAGAGGAATTTGGGAGTGGTGGTGGTGCAATAAGAGAATTTAAACATCAACTAGTGAAACAGGAAGTCAATTGCTGCTGCCATAACCAGAAAAGATCTACAAGTTTTACATATTTTACTTAGGAAAATGGTGATGAATACCAAAAGAAAGAGCTAATAGAATTGAAAGCCAGTAGGGGAGAGAATTCCGGAACTGACAGTCTGGAATTGGCTTCCTCCTTTCCTCCCTCTTTGCCCCTATTCCCCAATTCCAATTTACTTGCCTTCCTGAGACCCTTAGGCAACTCCCTATGTGTGAAGTCTCAGTGCATGAGGATTTGGCTTTGTTGAGGTCTTGCAGTATCCTGGATTGTCTTCTCTTTGAGCCAAACAGTGACTTGGACTTTAGGGGTTAAGGATGAAGGACAAGGTCCTGAGGGCAGCAGATTATAGGAAGAGGATTGCTTCAGACAACTGTGGACTCAAGGGACACTTGGATGTTGAGCTATATTAGTGTACCAGGTATTGTAGATTCCCAGAGAACTGGAAGAAAGTGGAGTCAGTGGGATGAGCCTCCCCTACGCGTGAGGCTATAAGAATATGATGGGGCACCTGGGTGGCTCAACAGTGAGCGTCTGCCTTTGGCTCAGGCCAGGTCTTGGGATTGAATCCCACATTGGGCTCCCCATAGGGAGCCTGCTTCTCCCTCTGCCTCTCTCTCTCTCTCTCTGTGTGTGTCTCTCATGAATAAGTAAATAAAATCGTAAAAAAAAAAAAAGAATATGGGGAGACTGCTAAACAGATGGTTACTTTGAAT
Source organism: Canis lupus dingo (assembly GCF_003254725.2). NCBI lineage: Eukaryota > Metazoa > Chordata > Mammalia > Carnivora > Canidae > Canis > Canis lupus. Next base: position 4,850,676 of record NC_064245.1, read on the forward strand.
TGGGAGAAAATGATGAATGGCATTTTACCTTTCATTCAATACACCCATAGGAGTCCCACCATTTAGGATATTATAACAATGAGATCTCAACCCAAGGGAGCTGACATGCAAAAGCAGCCACCCATGTGAGAGGTCTAACAGAGAGAGAACAAACAGATTGAAATGCCCAGATACAAGCCCAATGAAATAAAATGCCTGAGGAGATATCTGGAAACCTGAATTAATATAGTAATTTGGGAAAAGCCAAATACACCAAAAGTAATACTTTCTGAACTTACAAACATGATTTGTGATTTAAAAAATATTAGTATCAGTCAAATCAGTTTTTGATCATTGCTAAGACTCAAATTAGTATCCTTGACAAGAGAACCCTGGAGTTTCTCACAGCCAGAAAGAAACAAGTAATGCACACTGCTTCTGTTTCTCATCATTGACTAGCCCAGTGTCAGGGACCCACTGAACTGCAAGGGGTGGGAAGTGTAGATCCTGTCACGTACCTGGAGAGAAGGGAAAAGGTCCCACAAGTGAGCAGTGATAGTTGCCAACATCACATGTGGTCAGAGAAAAGGTTCTAACTAAAATGCAAATGAACTGAGAGCCCAAAAAGGAAATACTAGTGACATAAGATACAGATGTACATAGCAATAGAGACGTAGAAATATAACGATTCAGGATAGACTTGGAGACATTTAATACAAATGGTCAATGAGGCTGTTTAAAACAGAAAAGACATTCTGTGAGAGAAATTCTAATACAAACTACTACCTCTGTAAACCCTATGTGGAAGCTACGAGGCAGGAGATAAAAACATTCCAAATGTTTCACTCATCATGAGCAGGAAATTAAAAATGGGGAGAGAAGAAAAGGAACCCTGTTTTAGAGGTTTTATCCAATGGGAGGAAAAAATAAAGCAAAGGAAGTTGCGAATTAGAACATCATTGTGGGAGAGGCAGGGGGTTTAAGTGAGGGAAAAGTTGGTAATATAGAAGTAATAGAATAAATAATAATACAATCATGTGTGTGTTTAAGAAAGTAATGAGACAAGACACTGCTACAGAAAGGAAAAATCTTCAAATTAATAGGGAGAAAACTAGAATAGAAATAAAAATAGCCAGCAAAAAATAGGTCAAGAAGAAAATAAAATAAAATCAAAATAATTAATAAAGTTAAAATAAGATCAAAGATACTATTCATTACACTAAATGTTAATAGACTGAAACAATTCATTAAAAAAACATAGATTAAAATAGAAAGCAAGACTCAGATATATGCTGTTTCCAAGGAATACACTTAAAATAATAATAATAATAATAATAATAATAATAATAATGAGGAGGAGGAGAAGGAAGAAGGAAGAAGGAAGAAGGAAGAAGGAAAGGAGGTAAAGAAGGAGAAAGTAAAGAGATGAACAGAGGTACCAGGTATTTGAAAGCAAAAGAAAATAAAATTTGTAGTTATCTTACAAGTTGGAATTTATAATTAAAATCACTAAAGAAGACTTAGAGGGACAATATACACATTTAAAAATTCAAATGAGGAAAATAAAACATATGAACCGGTATGGCAGCTAAAGATAAAACAAAAAGTATTAGATTATAATACTTAAAAATATATAAAATTCAAAAATGCAAATACTTGAAGATTTTCTTAGTGTCATCTCAGCAATATAGAAAACATAGATAAGATTTGAAAGTGGCTGCTCTCCTAAGAAGGACTGAGATTTGTGCAAGAACAGTAAGGAAATTCAATGATGTAGACACAAACTTTTAAGTACTATTTTATTTTTCAAATTATAGTAATATATTTGATAAAACTAAATATTAATTTAAATACATGTCTGTGAAATACTCATTTTTTAGAATGAAGGGAGAAATATAGGAGGCTCTTGCTTATGATAATGTTGTATATTCTCTGGAAAGTGACTATGCCGTCCTGTTTCCCTCTGAGAAGGTTAATATGTTAACTTTTTCATCATTCACTCTTAATTGAAAGTAACTATATAAATTTCATAAAAGAAAAGAATTAAAATTATGAACATTTCACAGATATTTGTGCTATTTCAAATGAAAAATAAAGTTTAAAATCAATAAAGTTGTGACAAACTGGTAATGGTCTTTAAAGAGTCTCAAGAGGAAAAAATATTTTCATAATGAAAGAACATACAATTTCTTTTATTTTAAAACTGTCATTATGTTAGGTTTAAATTTTTATTTCTGTGGGCAGTTTCTTAAAATCTCTGTAGACATTAATGGAATTCTGGACCTGTTTCTAGTCAGTGCATGCTATTTTGTCAATGCTCCTTTTAGAGCAACTAACATTTCCCTGAAGTAAACCAAGTTGCTACAAAATGGATGGATTGAGAGAAGACCTAGAACATTTTTTAGTCTTCTTGCCAGGCCTATTTTAATTAAAAGTTTTAACAACATTCCTTTTAGGAGATATGTGGATGAATTCATGGAAATCTAATTTGGTTCTTATATCCCTTTATGACTTTCTTTTTCAAAATTTTTCTGTTTTACATAATCATTTTTAAAAATGTAATTTTATCAAATTCAAACTGATTTAATGAGGATGTTAATTGGACTTATTTTAAATTGGAGGAAATTACCATATTCATAACACTCATAATTCCCGTCGAGAACTTTCTCTATCTCTTATACAATCAAACCTGGTTTTATATTTCTTAGCAACATTTGATACTTTTCTCTATACATTATTCACATATTTATTTACTTAATCTTTATTCTAAGTTATCTTCTTAATTATATTTTGTGAATTGTTATTGCAACTTTATTAGATATATTTTGGATTTGTAATATTAGTTTTTCTGTCTGTTAACATACCAAACTTTCTTTTTTTTTTTTTTTTTTAAAGATTTACTTATTTATTCATGATAGACAGAGAGAGAGAGAAGCAGAGGCACAGGCAGAGGGAGAAGCAGGGCTCCATGCCAGGAGCCCCACGTGGGATCTAGGATCACGCCCTGGGCCAAAGGCAGGCGCCAAACCTTTAGGATCCACCCAGGGATCCCTAATCTTGCCTTTTAAATCTAATTGTATAGTATTTTACGTTAGATTTTCTAGATGTTCAATCTTAAACATAATAATAATTCTGACTTTATAAAATTTGCATTTATTATTTCTATTTCTTGTCTTATTGCATTGGATAGAATGAGCTTAAATAGCAATTAGCACAACAGGCATCCTTATTATGAAACTTAAAATATTACTGGGAAAGCCTCTAATGCTTGTTCATTAATGTGTAGTTTTTGTTCATTTTTTTAAAAAAGATTTTTCATTTATTTATTTGAGAGAGAATGAGCGTGGGGGAGAGCACAAAGCCAGGGAGAAGCAGAGACAGGGGGAAAAACAGACTCCCCACCAAGTAAGGGACCCTGAGACCATGGCCAGAGCTGAAAGCAAACACTTAACCAACAGAGCCACCCAGGCACCCTTGCTTGTTCATTTAGGACAGATATTCTATAGCATTTTTTATAAAGTGTTAATCTATTGTGACTTTACTAAGGATACTGGGATTGTGGTTGAGCTCCATCAACTATCTATGAGCATTTTTTGAGATGATCATATAGTTTTTCATCTGAAGTCTATTTGTGCTATAATTTATATAAAAATATCTGTGTAGGAAAAAAACTTGCGCAGGGGAAAACCTTAATTGGCTGTGATGAACTAATTTTTAATAGGTTATTGAATTTAATTTGTGGTGTTTTACTTGGCATTTTTATATATGATTTATGTTTCACTTCATAATTTTCTATTCAATCTTTGTGTATTTTTTAATATCGGGGGAATATATAACATTTAATCCAACTACATATTCTGAAAGGGATTATAAGGAGTCGGAATTATTTCATGCTTAATATTTGTATGAGCTCAGCAGTAAAGTTATTATAGAAATTATTTTAGAGGTAATTCTTTCTTAGTTTCTGGTTTTTCTACTGTTGGTCTGATTTGATTTTCTAATTTTTGAAGTAATGGGAATTCTAATTTTGTCAGAAAACTCACTAGATTAAGATATAAAATAAAATAAATTAGGATAAGTTCATGGACACTTTCATAACTTAAAATTTTTTCTTCAATTGCTCTTTACCATTTTTTATTTTCATGTTTTTTAAAAGATATTAAAATGGTCTTATTTATAAATAGGACATAAATATATCACCTTCATTATATTACTAATTAGTTGCTTATATTAAGTTGTTTAAATGATTTTATAGTTTTATTTTCTTATTGTTCACTTATATTTGTATTATTAACTTCTTGACTTTGTATTACGGTATAAAACTGTAGTCACGTATTGTGCATTCTTTGGATTTACTAAGTTTCTTATGATCAATAAGTCATAAATTCTAAAAGTTATTTCATGTAACTGAAAAATTGTGTGTTCTCTGTTTATAAGATGTATATATACATGTATTTTCAATTGAACTTTATTGTCTATATTATTTCATTTGTTTTTTTGTGTATTTTGTCTTCTTTATTTGACTAATGGTGTGGGTTTTAAAATGCCATAATTGCCTTTTTCTTACTTTTTTCTTATATATCTTCTTTTAATTAATAATATTCAAACCACTTATTTCTCAGAGAATATAGTGTATTCTCATATGTCTACTGGGAATGTCATATACATACAGTGAAGCTCAGACTAATTATTCAAAAAGGTAGGAAAGCCATGATAAGTTGTAATTTACAGCATCAACATTAAAATGCGCGATGAAATCAATTAGTATAAATGTTCAGAAAAAGACAGTATTTTAAAAGAATTATAAAGATAAAAGTGTATTTAAAGTGAAAAATTATAAAATCAATAACATTTTACTCTGCCCTAAAAAATAACTTGTTTGTGGAAATTATTAAAATGGCATGTTTATTTGGGAACTCATTAAAATCAAAGTCCAAATTAAAATGTAAAAGTCAAATACATATTTGAATTATTTTCTAGCTATATTTCTACAATTTTAATTTTCTGCTAAAAAGTTATGTTAAATATTTGCTGAGGATTCTTTCTTCTTCTGATAAGGAATGACAAATTATTACCAATTTGCAAAAGTATCAGGGCATATTTGAAGAGAGAATAATGTTTCAAGGAGAATAATGTCGAAAATGGAAATATGCCTAATCTTTAGTATCTTATAGTAATGAGATGACAGTTTGAGCTATATCTTTGAGCTGAAAGATCCTTTTCTTGACTGCCTTTTTACTTCTTACTGGTAATTTCCTCTTGGTTTTAGTGAGTGACGCTAAAATTTTTTGTTGAAAGATCGATTTAGTTGTGCCACAAAGTAAAAGCCTGCTTATTTGGTTACAATTTGATGCTGACCAAATGTTCTTTTGAAAAGTAATTCCAACATCTGCCAACTAAATTCTATCATACATCAAATTAGATGTTAGGACTATTTCTTGCCATCTGTATTCTGTAAACTCTTGAATGATAATTTACTATGATTATACAAAATATATTTTTTAGATGGGGAATCTATTTTGCTTAATCTGTGATGGATTTGTGATATGTTATCATGGTAATTTTGAAGAGTTTTAGGGTTTTGTAAAAAAATCAAGTGTGGTTGCTACTTCTTCCTGGGCACACAAAAAATTACATTTTCCAACATCTTGCAATTAGATGAGACCGTGGAATTAGTTCTGGCCAATAAATGATGTGTACCACACCAGGATAATGAAATTAAACATTTCTTAGTAACTTGCTAGTGTCTTCCTTTCCTTGTCTGTGGTAGTTGTAGACATCATTGGCTGAGAAATCAGAATCAAAGTTTAAAGCATCCTAAATACCTGAGTCACTGCATGGCAGACAGATGGCCTAGGTAGTGGCCTAGGCCCATGCGGACTTGGCACAGATAAGGAAGAAATTTTTGTTGTCTTATGCTATTGAGATTTTGGGTGCTTTGTTATTGCAACCTGGTCCCTTGTGACACATCCATCAAGAAATCTCCTCACGTGGGGCTTTTATTTCGCAGTACGAAGTTTATGAATATATGCTTACACTTATCACTACTCAGATTTTTTTTTAAGATTTGCTTATTTATTTATTTATGATAGAGAGAGAGAGAGAGAGAGAGAGAGGCAGAACCACAGGCAGAGGGAGAAGCAGGCTCCATGCAGGGAGCCTGACGTGGGACTCGATCCCGGGACTCCAGGATCGCGCCCTGGGCCAAAGGCAGGCGCCAAACCGCTGAGCCACCCAGGAATCTCCTACTCAGATATTTTTAAATGGAGTTTGCTTTAAAAAAATTCCCTCTCAATACAAATAGTATAATTTAATGATTTTATATTCATATACATTATTATATTTATGTAAAATATGCTTTATATTTAATGTTTCTATTCACTTCACTGTTATCAATATGTAAGTGCATGGGGGCAATTATATTTGACCCAGAAATGTTGAACTCATCCATTTTATTTGTAACACTTGTCTTAGGACATGATTGATTATGTGAAATGTGCTCCACCCGTTGAATTTTGTTGTTATATTTTGTACTTGTCACATAGAATGCTTAACATGAAATATTTATGTCTCCCGAGGAGCCTTAAATATGCTCCTCAGCATTTGAAGTAGACAATTGTGGTAGTAAATATTTATTAATTGTAAAGCATGACACTGAAATTTATGAGATGGACTACACGCATATGGAATTTCCATACTGAATGCCAGTGTACACATTGATGTGTAATGGCTAATAAGGCTGACATCTCTGAAAATGACTGTAAGCTGTTTTGAGGAAAGAATCTATAAATATGTTGAAAATACATTACTTAGCCTTTTTTCCCTTCTTTTGTTTTCTTTTTTTTTTTCTCAAAATTTGGTGACATAGAGAAATAAAAACCTCCCTTCCGTTGTGCTCTCTTCCCTTGTGCCTGTGAAATTATTCACTCATACATTTAAACAACTATTTATTGAGTACCTACTCTGTGCCAGGTACTGCTTTAGATGGTGAATGAATCGGAACATTTAAAAAGCAGATAATTTTCCTGCTTTCACGTAACATATACTCTACTAGAGACAGTAACAAGATAAATACATGTGATGATTTCATGGAGCAATAAATCCTATGAAGTTGATGTGATAGGGGTAGTGATCAGAGAAGATCCCTTGAGGAAGTGATATTTGAACTAAAGCCTGAATAATGATATCCAATCCCTGTAAAAACCAGATTAAAAGAAAAAGTATATATATGTGTATATATATATATTTGAGCTCATGGAGATATAAATAAAGCAGTGTAATAACTATCAACAGATACTTTCTGGTTTAAATTTTCTATGTAGAGGCATTATTTTATACTATTAACTTTCAGTTTGGGCTTAAGGGGCTGAAAATGTGCTCCAGAAGCTATTCTTGATAATACTTTTCAATTTCATATGCTAGAATTATCAAATTTATAGATCAAACTCCCTTATTTTTGTGTAGTCCTCTCCATCTTCCAATGAGTGCATTAGTGTGTCAAGCTGGATGCCTATCTATACCTCACTCAGTTTTCTTCTGCTACAGTTGTCATATTTCTTAATCACCTGGAGTATGCAATATCTTTCAAATATCCACCACATCCACTGGATTCCCTCCAGATCATTTCTCATAGTGCAACTAAGTTAAATCCTTTTTAAAATATCAATCTTATTACCACCCTAAGCCCCCTTACACACACATCTGAGATTGTCTATGAGCTTCTCCTTGCTGTTAAAATGAAGCCCCTAGATCTTAATAAGCCCTAGGGAGCCTACATGATCCCTCCCCTTCATATCCCCGTCTCTCTTGGCCTCTCTACCCTAGAACATAAGAACTGGTTAACCTTCTGGCATGTATCACATTCCACCCTGCCACAAATCTTTGCATATGTTACTCCATCTGGAATATTCTTAGCTCACCTCATATCCTAATGATTTCCTTACAGTTTGCAAAGTCTGCATTATTTTAAATGTTAGGAAATGTACATAGAATAACAGCAAATACTATTGTTTAGGCATTATTTATTGAATTAAATATTTTGTCAAGTTTGTTTCAGAACTTTTTTTTTTTTTTTTAAACATTGAATGTTTTACTGCAAAATTTCTGTGAAGTAACTTCTGTAGCTATTATTTCATGGTCTTCCTTCCTAACCCCAAATCAACCAAATTGTGAATCTGGTGGATCCCCATTAATAATTTTATACTAAAAGTTCCCCTTTCTATACAGTTATAATCTTTATCTGAGTTTGGGTAAAGAAAGGATTAGGGAGCAAAGAATGGCAAACCATCCGAACCTACTAGGGTTCTAGAAATTCAAATAGCAAGTAGTGAGAATTTAGACAGAGGAAGATTTATACAAAAATTTATCTGAATCTATCAGTTCCTATGTTTGAATAGCAGGAGTTCAATTATGAGGGATGTCTGAATATGTTTGTATATATAATTTTTGCACTAAAAATATATATGGATTCCCATGGTTTACCTAGTTTCTGCTACTTTAGCAACATTGTTTTCTGTGAATGTATCCATGTTGATCTGGTTTATTCATTAATGGTTATATTTACCTGTGTAATCATGCTGTAATTTATGCATCCTCTTATTATCTTTTTTTATTGCTGGTAATGGTTCAGTGAATATTTTTCTACATTTTACTTATGCCTAAGTGTAAGAGTTTTTCTAGGAAGATACTTATGAGTACAATTGCTGGGTTGAAGGCTTCAACACTTCCAATTTGATAAAATACTGTTAAATTGCTCCCTAATACAGACTTGCCAGTTCATCATCCATCTCTAGTTTATGGGAATGTTCTGGACTTGCTTCCCAAAACTTAGTCATGTCAAAAATACTATATGTTTTCATTTCTATTTTCCTGATTACTAATGAAGTTGAATAATTTTCCTAATTTAATTGGCTAATTTCCTTTTTTAAAATAAACTGCCTATGCCCCTATTTTACCCAATGTTATATAGAGTCACTTGTCTTTTTCTTGTTAATTTATTAAAATACTTTATATCTATGTGGTGCCTAGTTGGTGTAGTCGGTTAAGCTTCCGACTCTTGATTTTGGCTCAGGTCACTATCTCACAGTCATAAGATCAAGCCCCATCTTGGGCTCTGAGCAGGCCATGAATCCTGTTTAGGATTCTCTCTCCCCTCCTGTTTTTGCCTCCCTCCTCCCCAGCTCTCTCTTTAAAATAAATTAATAAATAAGTAAAAATAAAAATTTAAACATTTTTAAAAAAGAAGCTCTTTATATCTACATATTAAAATATTGTCATCACGTGTTTCTAATAATTTCTCCTTATATATGACTTCTCTTTTAATTTGGTTTATCTCTTTTATTGAAAAGATTTTTTTTTTTAATTTTTATTTATTTATGATAGTCACAGAGAGAGAGAGAGAGAGAGGCAGAGACACAAGCAGAGGGAGAAGCAGGCTCCATGCACCGGGAGCCCGACGTGGGATTTGATCCCGGGTCTCCAGGATTGCGCCCTGGGCCAAAGGCAGGCGCTAAACCGCTGCGCCACCCAGGGATCCCCATTGAAAAGATTTTTTAATGTAATTTTTTTTTACTTACATATTGCTTTTTCTGCTTCTTGTCCAGAAATCTCCCTGTATCCTAAGATTGTTAGAATACTGTCTTATATATTCTTCTCAAAGGTTGAGAGCTTCCCATATTTATTGTGCTTGAATGCTGTAGTTAGGCTTGAAATTTGCATTTGTGTATCATATGAAATAGAGTCATATTTTATGATCATATATAACCAAAGGTCTAAGCACTATGCACTAAGTAGTCCTTACTTTCCTCCACCAATTTACAATATCAAATCTGTACTGTATCATGAATTCCCTGCTAGATTTATTTTTTGTATTTTTTAAAAATTTACCTTTTAAATTATTGTCTCAACAGTGAACATATTACAACTTACTATATGAAGTAGATTTTGATATTTGGTAGAGTAAATTTTCTTCATACTTAATAATGTTTTTGCTATACTTAGCCCTTTATTCTTTCACATGCATTTTTTGAGGTGGTTATCGAACTCCATGAAAGCTTATTTGAAATTTGGTGAAAACTGCACTGAATTTAGAAATTAACTTGTTGAAAATTGACATAATTTTGTAATGAGTTTTAAGTCCATGGACATTTGATTTATTTTTATTTATTTATTTTCAGGAGAGAGAAAGAGAGTGTGTAGAGGGCCGGCAGAGGAAGAGGGAGAGAGAGAGAATCTCAAGCAGGCTCCATGTGCAATGCATAGCCCAAAGCAGAGCTCCATCTCATAACCCTGGAATCATGACCTGAGCCGAAATCAAGAGTCAGATGCTTAACTGACTGAGCCACCCAGGTGCCCCTAGTGCATGGACTTTTTAAAAGTTTTGTTTTACGTATTCAAATCCACTCTTTGATTTCCTCTATGAACATGTTTTTCAAAGAAACATTTCCAAGTATTTCCTATTATTTGAAGATAATATCTTTTAAAATGCATTTTCTAAATGTTTGTTTCTGATGTAATTACTGTAATTACTCTTTGCACACTACTTATTTTTTAGATCTTTACTCAAGTATGTGACCCCATGACTTCCTCCATAAGTCTCCTAGCTCTGAGTACTTCCCTTTCGTATAATTTGCCCCAGATACTATTTGCCTTTGTTTTCATGTTACTTGTTAAATGCTATCTCTTCCACTAACTTCATGTTCTAGGTTATAGAACATGTTTGTTTTTCCCTGTCTTTATGTCTGTATATCTCCTATGCCTAAGAACAGCGCTTTGCACATAGCAGATAACCTAACTAGCACTTTTTGAGTACACTATGAATGAATGAATGAGTTATACCATTTTTTTAAAACATTTTTTAAAATTTTTATTTATTTATGATAGTCACAGAGAGAGAGAGAGAGAGAGAGAGAGAGAGGCAGAGACATAGGCAGAGGGAGAAGCAGGCTCCTTGCACCGAGAGCCCAATGTGGGATTCCATCCCGGGTCTCCAGGATCGCGCCCTGGGCCAAAGGCAGGCGCTAAACCGCTGCGCCACCCAGGGATCCCAGTTATACCATTTTTTAAAGCAAGTTATTCATTATCCTTAGATCCTCAGAGTATAAGAGAGATTAAAGGAAGCTTCTCTTCAGACATAACAGTTCAGTTCACACTGGAGACAAATCAATTAAGGCTAGCAGTCTTTAAAAGACTGAAAATGATCACCATTCAAGACTTAAAATTATGTTTTCACTAGCTTCTGTCTGCTGATCATAACAACCCTCTTCAAAGAAAACATGAAATAAATTGCATAGAAGAGGAGAGAAGCAAATGTTGCCCTTCATTCTAAGTGTCCTTTAATAGGAAAACGCTGTGGAGTATTTATGTAAATCAGCATGAATAACAAATGAAATTGTTCTGATCAAGACTACTAAAAGGAAAGCTCAATGAATTAATTGTAAACAAAGTACAGCTCTTTACAATGCAACAATTCTTAACTGGGTTGCAGTTTGATGAACTATAAAGAAAATAGTTTAATTTTATACTGATACAATAACTAAAGTTTTAACGACTCTTCTTGCAATTTGGATAACAAAGGAAGAGGAGCAGATTAATTGTTGTCAGGATGATTGTTTACTCTTTCATCTATATGTCCTCTTTGAAGGAGGCTTTTGGCTTAAAAATGACCTTTTCCTAACCAAATTTTCTGTTAATAGCACGTGAAGGAAAACAGTTTGAATCCAAAATATATCTCTTTGGCATAAGAATTATTTTAGGCTGAAAATTTTTAGTAAACAGCACAACATAGGAAAAGCTCTGAAAACAGAGTGAAAGTTACCCTTTTATAAGAGACATTTATAAGGGACAGCTCCATTTGTAAGGGTGTTTCCCTCTCATTACTGGGAAGACAATGACTAAAACCCCAGAGACTCTTACGTGTGTAGCAGGCATTGAATCTGCAGTAACTAACAACCATAGCCTTGTTTATGGTGTTTTTCCTGATAATCTCCTATACCCATCTCCTCCCTCACCATCTTTTGTTGTTAGATAGATGATATTTAAGGTGGCAGCTTGGGCCATTTTGGGAAATTACCCAGTTTCCTGGTATTTCTCATGTATACAAGAAGTAAATATGTTATTATACTTCCGAGTTTGTTTTTTCCTCCTGTTGATTTTTTTAAAAATAGATTTTATTTATTTATTCATGAGAGACAGAGAGAGAGACAGAGACACAGGCAGAGGGAGAAGCAGGCTCCATGCAGGGAGCCCGATGTGAGACTCGATCCTGGGACCCCAGGGTCCCGACCTGAACCAAAGGCAGACATCTGCTCAACCATTGAGCCACCCAGGCCTCCCTAATCTGTCTTTTATTATGAGGGATTCTCAGCCAAAAACCTAGGAGAATAAAAGGAAATTACTTTTCCTTCCCAAAACACTTAAAGCTAAATATTCGGTGCTAATCGCATTGATGATCACAGCTGTATTTCTGGGTCATGTATCTTTTTTCTTTTTGTCTAGCCTTTATACACTTTCTAGGACATGTGGACAGGTCAAGGACCACAGCTCAGGAGGAATTAACTCTCACTTTCCACATGTACCTCCAGACTCATGTCACAGTTTGTGACATGGCATCTTAATGATAGGTTTTAATGAAGGATAGTTGGAAGAAAGACAGGCAGGAACAAGGGGCCCCACCCTGAGGAAACTACCCTTAAAAGGATTTCACACCACCCTGGAAGGAGCCCTCCAACTGTCCCACGGGAGCAACTACCTGATAGGGAGATAAGCGTGTGGACAAAGACCGGATTGGATGACAGGCACATGGAGGGTTAATCAGGTTCAAACAGCCTGCCAACATTCTCATAAAACCCCCTAGACTTAGAGACTTGGAGGGCAACCCTGTTGGGTCCCCTCTGTCTCTGGGAGCTTTGTGCTATTGCTCAATAATCTTTGCTTTGCTGCCCCCCACTCTGCGTCTGGGCTACCTCTTCCTTCTTCGAAGTGGCGTGACCAAGAACCACGGGCAGGCACCAAGGAACAGAAATCCTGCAACTGTTTCATGAGAGACTCATAACTACTCCTTCAGCCAGGATCAGCTACATAATTTGGGGATCAAAGGCACAGTACAAATGTGGGACTTTTGTTAAAAAATATTGAGTTTAACAGAATGATGACAGAGTGTTCAGTCAAGAGTGGGGGTCCTTTGGAGTCCCGCAGGCTGCTCATTCATATAATGAGGTCTTTTACATCTGCTCTTCCAATCCCTATCTTAGCCAAGTGGGGTTAATTTGTACTTCTTTGTTTGTGAATAGATGCTGATGAAGGGCAGATGAAGAATGCATTTACTTCTCAAAAGAGTTCCAAGCGAGCCCTAGAACATGGACATTAACTGATGATCATCAACAACACACTCGGTGATCTTTGAGAACATGCCAGGCCTTTCTGGTAGAGGCAGCGGTGACTGTTACTGGGTGTAATTTCTGTGAAATGAGCCTAATTATAAAATTAATTATACGTGTATTTTAATTATACAGTTATACTAATTACATAATTCCATTTCCTCTTTGTAGTACTTTTAGTATGAGATAACTGAACATTGTGACATTGTCCAGATTAGAAAGACTTTAATTTGCAAAGGTATAATGCAGGTACTACTCCAGTTGATCTCAGCTTCTCTATGCACTGGTGTCTTAATGCTTCAAACTACATTCCTTTTATTCTGGACCATGTCACCTACCACTTCAATATGAACTACCTTTCTTTTTTTTTTCTTACCTGCTTCTCCCTCCAAAAAAAAAAAAAAAAAAAAAAGAAATATCTTTTAGAGCTGGGCTGCAACCTTCTAACATTTTCTGTAAAGTACAGAGGCAATAGCAAATGTTCAAAAATGGTCCTTTCTGTTGCAGGAGAGTGATTATCTTTGAAAAGCAGAAGATAGAACTGTAGTCTTTTGGGCCTGACTTGGGTTACAGCTAGATGAACAGTTTAATCAGATAGGTAGAATAAGAAAGGAAGGTTCTAAGAAAAGGGGTGATACTTGAGTCAAAAAGACGGCTACACCAAGAATCACAAAGCAATCCGTTTGTTCCTGGAAAGATCCGTCCTCTTAGTAGGCAGAGTGTGTGTGGAATCAAGTTCAGCTCTGAAAAAATGAAATGACAACAGCACCCGCAGGGCTAGTCCATGTTGAGGGGGTTTGCTCTGGACCTAGTAGGGCAACAAAGACACAGTCTCATTGTAATAGGATAACAACAGACTTAGAATTACGCACAGAGTAGGTGTAGCAACAGCAGGATACAACAAAGTCTGAGATTTTAAGAAAGATGTTGTGACCAAATCATGAGTAGAAATGAGTCAGATGAAGAATGAGTGAGAGGTCATTCTAGGCAGATAGATGAGCATGAGCAGCGTCAGACAGATGTCAATCACCATAGTGTATCTAGAATTATAGGCAACCTCACTATTTCTTAAACTTTAGTTTTCCAAGCAAAGAAAAGTAGGAAATGGAGAGATCAACAGGCCAAATCATGGAAGGACTCTTTTTTATCACACTGCCATGCTTGGAGTCTTGAAATCAAAATATTCTTAAAAGGAGTCTAATAAGGCGAAATTGCATTTTAAATTTAATCAAAGCCAAAGAGATCTGAGTGATAGTTTGGAGGCAGGGAGACCTCTCAGGAGTTTATAGCAGTAACCTTGTGAGAACAGCTGATAGTCTGGACTAGGAGAGTAATGGTAGGACTAGAGACGACGGGCCATGTGACGGAGAGATTTAGGAGATGAAGGTAAACAGAATTTGTCTGCTCATATAAAGATCATTTAGAATAAAGATCATTTTAGGCTACTTATTTCTAAGAAACAGCTGACATAGGAGAAGCTGTGAAAACCAAATAGAAATTATCCTTTTGTAATAGATATTTACATTTATAAGAGAAATCTCCCATTGCAAGGGTGTTTCTTTCTCTGTACTGGGAAGAGGAAGATGACCTAATCCCTAGAAACTCTTACCCATGGAGAAGGCAAAGACTTAAATCTGCATAACAATTTAGCCTTGTTTAATGTGTTTTGACTGATAACCTCTCATAACTGTTCTCCTCCATCTCACCCAACCCCCAATATCTTTTGTCTTTAGCTGGAGATGTATTTAAGGTGGTGACTTAGGCCATTATAGGAAGTTAATCACTTTTTCTGGGTCTCTCCCATGTGCATAGGAGATATACATGATATTAAACTTCTGTTTCTTTTTCTCCTGTTATCATGGGGCAGGGGTGAGGGGGCGGTGGTCTCAGCCAAGAACCTAGAGGGAAATTTACTTTTTCCTTCCCCACAGAGGTAAAGATATTAATTATTAACCAAATTGGTTTGCGGTTTAATTATGAACTTGAGGGGAAGGAAATAAATAACTATTTCCGAATGGCACTGAGGAAGGCAGGGATAAATATACCCCTTGGGAAGTGCGTAAATTCATTTTAATGGCATGAAGGATGTTACTCAAGATAGGTTGTTATGCTGCAGCAAAAACAACAAAAACTTTCAGTGGATTAATGGCAAGTTTAGTTCTTGTTCATGGCACATATCTTGTGTGGACTGTGGGCGAACTCTACTCCACACAAGCACTTGGGGATCCAGGCTGTCACAGTGACATCATTTTGTGCCTGTATAAATGGAGTCATGTTCTAGCAGCAGAGAAAGGATAGTCAGGAGAAATGTGCATAAACATTTCTCACCTCAGCCAAAAAGTAACACATATTTTTTCTGTTTACATTTCTTTGGTCAAAACTAGTCATGTGTCCTCATACAACTTACAATTTACACAGAAACCTGATAAACGTAATCTTCAGTGATGTGGGAAACAAAGGCAGAAGAAAAAAAATACTAAATTTCCTTATTATTTATGGCCCATTGACAAGTCCTTGAAATAGGCAGAGTGACAGTCCTCTAGGAACTCAGCTGCCTTGGTGTTAATATTTTGCTAAGGGCAAAAGGCAATCTCAGCCCAACCCCCAGGATCCCGTAAGTCTTATTTTAAAAAGTATTTTTTTTGTTTTGTTTTGTTTATTCATGAGAGACACACAGAGAGGTAGAGACACAGGCAGAAGGAGAAGCAGGCTCCCTGCGGGGCGCCCGATGTGGGACGTGACCCCAAGACCCCAGGATCACGCCCTGAGTCGAAGGCAGACACTCAACCACTGAGCCACCCAGGTGTCCCCAGTAAGTCTATTTTAACAGAAAAATTACTTTGGAAACTTCCTTTATCTCTACCCCCTAAGATATGTGTTAGCAATCATCCCCAAGCATATGACCCACCCATAATCCATCTGAAGGGTCTCATGACTAAGGTTTTATTAGACAGTAATAAATGAACTTTCCCCAACAGTAGCTAACCCCCTCAAGGTCCTGGAAACTTTGCTTCCAAAATCCTTTAGAGACTTTATCCCTAACCCCCCTCAACTTGAAAGCAATGTTAAGGGGCCACTCCTCATGATCCTGGTGCAGCTCTTTCTGCCCGTGGGTCCTGTGCCAGTGCTTTACTAAAATCACTTTTTTGTACCTAAGACAACTCAAGAATTCTTTCTTGGCTGATGGCTTTGAATCCTGTCTTTCCTACATCATTCAGTATGCCCAGAGGGAAAGAAGCACCAAATACTGATGATGACTAGTGAATTATGGTGGAACCTGAGATAACGCCGATCTGTTTTAGTGCGAAGTTAGATGGCATAAGATAGGCTAAATTTATCCTAGGAAAACATTGCGAGCATTCACTTTGTACTAACAAACTCTGTGCCAGGCCCTGTGCTAAACCTGCATCTAGTAAAATAATTCAGTAATTTAACTCTCACAACCACCCAATAATATAATAATATTGAATTTCAAACTTGGAAGAGAACTTTCAACATCATCTGATCATCTTAGAACAAATTCTTTATTTCACACATGAAGAATTGCTATTAAAAAGAATGAAATGAGGGGTACTTGAGTGACTCAGTTGGTTAGGCATTGACTCTTGGTTTCAGCTTAGGTCATGAGCTCATCAGGGTGATGGGATCAAGCCCTACATCAAGCTCCACACTCAGAACAGAGTCTGCTCCAGATTCTGCTTCCCTCTCCCTTCCCCTCTACTCCTCCCCCAGCTTCTGCAAGCTCTCTATCAAATAAATAAATCAAATATTTAAAAAAAGAAGAATAAAATGAAAAGGTAAAAACTTCCAGTTCTAAAATAACTCATGGGAATATAATGAATATAAGGTACAATATGGTAAGCATAGTTAATAATACTGCATATGTGAAAGTTGCTAAGAGAGTTAATCTTAAAAGTTCCCATCACAAGGAAAAAGATTTGTAACTTGTAACTTGATGTGAAATAGATTTACCATGGGGATCATTTTGCAATATATACAGATCTCATGTCAGTATGTTGTACACCTGAAACAAATACAATGTTATGTCAATTATACTGTAATAAAAAAGAAATAAACAAAATGCCCCTAAAACCAAAGATGCTGACAGACAAAAGAGACCATCCTATGAACACGAGCCCCAGGTCTTTTTATTTATCACAGACATTCATGCAAAAAAAGGAAAAAATAAATAAAAAGAAAAAAAAATGAAATGAGAAGAATCAAACTCAGGTTGGACTCAGAATGGGTAGTCCAGAGTGTTTTTCCTCCATTACACTATTCCTCATGTCTGTGATTTAAATCCCAAAGATTACACAAAGATTCTGTTCCATATCCTACAACTGGGCAAAATTATTGGCATAAACCTCTCAGTAGAGAATGGGCATCAAGACATGCTTACATTGTTGTATTTTATTCAATATTGATATAATCTCTGTGGTTTATTCAAACCACAGCTGGCCAGATGCAATGTAGAGCTATCCCAAACGACAATGCACCATTGATACTAAAAACCTTCTGGTTAGATGGGGGTGCGGGAAAGAGTGCCACTGTTCCCTTATAAACTTCATAAATGCTTATCAATGAACTCTTTGTTTTTATGATTTGCAGTCATATTTGACATATTTTTCACACCAAATTTTTGTCTGGTACACATGACAGAAGGGAAATATAGCACGCCTCTGGCCCATTCTCATTTAGCCTATGTGTTACAACATCATGGTACTATCAGCCTGACTTAAAATTCTAAACAAAACTGCAAAACAGAAATGAATTTTAATTGCGAAATATTAAAAGTGATACTGTCTTATTCAAACTGGCACTTGGGCCCAGATACACAATCGCTGGCAGGAGTGAAGTTAGTGCAAAAGCTAGTTTATACTTTCTGGTTGCAGAGTTGAACAAATCCCTGTATTAAAGTTTTACAGGCAAAATGAGATTTACTTCACCACTGATTTATAAAGCGAAGTAATACCAAAGAAAGAGAGTGAAGATATAAAATTAGACAGCAAAGAGCTTGTATGAATGAAGAAACATTTTTAGAAAAACACTGAGTACAAGCGAGAGTGCACATTCTAAACTCTGGTGCTCACCACTGAGGAGTGCACAGAAGCTCTTTCAAGTTATAGGCCAGACCACAAAATAAACACATTTCATCTTCTTGGAGATTCTATTTTATTTTATTATTTTATTTTATTTTATTTTATTTTTTAAGGATTTATTTATTTATTTATTTATTTATTTATTTATTTATGATAGACAGAGAGAGAGAGAGGCAGAGACACAGGCAGAGGGAGAAGCAGGCTCTATGCCGGGAGCCTGACGTGGGACTCGATCGCGGGTCTCCAGGATCGCGCCCTGGGCCAAAGACAGGCGCTAAACCGCTGAGCCACCCAGGGATCCCGGAGATTCTATTTTAATAAACATTTTAATGATTTAACCATTATTTTTATATATTATGAACATGGATATATTATGAGGTAGAATCAAAGCTTACATGACTTTTTATAATGTAGCAGGAATTATAATGGAGGTGGGTCACTTAGTTTTCTCGGAGAATAGGTTAGTTTCCTCTGCTACAAACAGTAGGATAGTAACCAACTCTGAGAAACAGATAATGAGAATTTGCAAACTGCAGTAATACAAGTTTATGGTTTTATTATGTCTTTGGACTTCAGAGTAAAGGACTCGAATTATCCTTCGGTAGGTAAAAAAGTAGAAAAAAGCCCAGAATTATTATCTTCCTTTGAACATGAGCTGGACAATAATGTGGATAAATGATGGGAGGTTACATTCAGTTACAAAGTTGGCAGAGCATCTAAGAACCTTATATTAGAGGACAGAGGGTTGGCTGAGCCCTAGGCAACAATACTCTTAAGACACCTGTCGCGATGAGGATTTTAATCCTGCCTACTCCTACGGAATCTATGTCCTCCATTCCTCTTGGCATAGATTTGAATTGTATACTGAAACTGAGAAATAGAGAGACAGATTTAATAATCATTCCACTTAGTAAGTACAGCTGGGGCAGGTAATTAAACAGGTTTTCTCTTGCCAGCAGGCCTAAAGCAATGTAGCTCAGAGTCTCAGTCACACCACTGGACTGATGGAAAGCTAATATTAAACAGGCCTTCTCTAGGCAGGCCCACGTCAGCATTGCTGTTCTTCCTAAGAAGGAGTTATTAAGGGAGCCTTGTCAGGCCGCCGGAGGCCTGCCGGAGCTTCAGTTTTAGAAATATTGCATTTATAGGTTGAAAAATGAAAAAGGACTAGAATAATTGAAAAACTACTATCGTTATTATTGAGGTGGTTGATATCTAATAAAATATGCTCATTATGAATCTTTGATGTTATCATGGTATGAACAACTATTCAAACATCGGGGAAATAATTTCTTAATTTTTAAAATTTCTAGTTTTCTTTGCCTTATGAAGACCCAGTATTTAATTGATGTGAGACATAGTAGCCTAATTGCAAGTAGGTTGAATAGAGACAAAATACTCTTAGGGAGATGAAAATTGAACTTAGTTAAAAAGTACTTCGTTAGGAAAGGGTTTTTTGCTTGTTTGAAGATGGGAAGTCAAATCAATCATTTAAAAAATATATCAAATTATTTATTCAGTTCAGTTAATTGTTCCTATATTTATTGTTCCTGTTACAGGCTGCTATGTAGAAAACATCCCCAAATTTATTGTCTTAAAATAGCAAACACTTTGTTATATCTCAAAATTTGAGGCATCAGGAATTTGTGTAGGGCGTGGCTAGGTAATTGCTCTGCCCCACATTGTGTTGACCTGGATCAACTGGTGGTATTTGGCTGGTGGCTGGTCTGGTCCAGGGAGGACAAGACAGTGGGACAAATGGAAGTTTGGGCCTAGCTGCCTCTTTTTCCTTCTGCCTGCAGTCTCACGGTCTCCTCCCTAGGGCCATATTTAGTCATGCAATCAATGCCCACACAGAATGTACTGGATCACAACCACTGCAGTTGATGTATGCTAATGATTGTGACTGCTGATCTGAACAATACATCTTGTCCTTCTTTCTAGAGGTGTCAAAACTATAAACATTTCCCACGAATCAAACATAGAAGTTTTAACAAATATTTTTGGACAGCATGGTGACATTTAATTTTGGTCTGCTGTCTACCAAAATATCAAATCTAAGTACAATATCCTTGGACTGCTCCAATCCTACAGTTCCATATCCAAGTGGATGTGTGTATGGTTCTGGTGGTGGTAGAAAGAACAGCAGGGGCTTGGTTTCAATGGACTTTGCAATGAATTCCCAATATTATATGCTACTTGCTTGTTTTTGCGGGGAGGGAGGCAAAGGATGCGAGGGCTACAAAAGCAGTGACTCAAAGAGTGTATTTTTGACATTAAAACTTAGATATGCTTCTATTGAAGTTAGTTTTTTTTTTACGGTTTTAAAACATTTACAAAAACTCTCCTAATCAATATGAATTCAAATTTCATGCTTTATGTTAAACAGAAAACATTTGGGCAGCCATGTAATATGAGATATCTACAACTTAAACAGATGAGAACAATGCAGAAATAAACAGGATTGGAACTATTGACTGAATACTCAAAAACAGAATAAACACACAACTCTGAATCTATTACAGGAAGCTAAGTTTCAGGTATAGTCACACAGTATGAAGCATTAAAATTTATAATATATTTTTTAAAATTTAATATTTTTACTAGATAATATTTTTATGGCCAAAAATTTATAAAATGCATTAAACATTAAGTTATCAAAAAAAGGTCTTTCCCCACCTTCTGTTCCTACCACCTTTGTCCTACAGAGAATGAATATTAGCAGTTTCTTTATGCATAAACAAATATGAAGATGTGTTCTTATTTTCTTATTTTCACAAAACATCTATATTCTATATATGCTATTGTGGACCCTAATTTTTTCACTTAATAATAAAACTATATGCACACATTAAGTGCTTTTTCATTTTTTACAGTGGCATTATAGGGATGCACTGTAATTTAAACAACTTTCTATTGATGAAAATGTGCTTGTTAAGAAGACTTTTAAAAATGTAATTAGTAATCTATTGCTTATTCATTTATTTATTTATTTGAGAGAGAGAGCATCACAAGGCTGCGGGGGGCGGGAGCAAAGGGAGAGAGAGTGAGAAAAATCTTAAGCAGGTTTGATGCCCAGTGTGGAGCTTGATTCGGGGCTTGATCTCACAATCTTGACGTCATGACCTGAGCTGAAATCAAGAGTTGGTTGCTTAAGTGACTTAGCCACCCTGGTACCCCTATTGCTTATATTATTAAAAATATATATACTCATGGAAAACTTCCCAGAAGTGAAATTACTGGGCCAAAATATATATGCATTTTAGAATTTTCATAGATATTACCAAATTGCTCATCATAAAAGCTGCAAATACATACTTACTCCAGAAATATATGAAACTGGCTTCCATACAGCCTTACTGACAATGTATACTGGAATATTATTATTTTTTCCAAATCAATAGGTCAAAGCAGTGGCATTTCTGTATCATTAAGGTGTATTCTTTTATTCTCATTTAGTTTATGCTTTGCTTTTCATATATTTTTAAAAGATTTTATTTGTTCATGGAAGACGCACACAGAGAGAGAGGGGCAGAGACACAGGCAGAGACACAGGCAGAGGGAGAAGCAGGCTCCCTGCAGGGAGCCCAAAACGGGACTCGATCCAGGGCCTCCAGGATCACACCCTGGGCTGAAGCCTGCAATAAACCACTGAGTCTGCCCCCCGCCCCCATCGCGACACTGGAGCTGCCTGCTTTTCATATTTTTTTTTCCGCTTTTCATATTTTAAAGAGCATTTGCCTTCCTGTAAAATGTATGATCATATCCTTCCACCAAAGGCTATTGGGTTATTTTTCTTTCTCTTATTAATATTTCTTATTAATATTTCCAAATATTAATATTTGTATATTTGGAGAATTTATATATGGAGACACTTTAAAATTTTTTATTTTATTTTCATTATTTTTAAAAGATTACTTTATTTTACAGAGAGAGAGAGAGAGTGCACACTCCTGTATGCAGGGTGAGGAGGTATAGAGGGAGGGAGAGAGATAGAGACAGAGAGAGACAGAGAGAACATTAAGCAGACTCCACACCCAGAGCAGAGCCTCAGGTGGGACTCTATCTCTTGATCCTGAGATCATGACCTGAGCAGAAATCAAGAGTAGAATGCTGGGACGCCTGGTAGCTCAGTGGTTGAGTGTCTGCCTTCAGCTCAGGTCATGATCCCAGGGTCCTGGGATCGAGTCCCACTTCGGGATCCCTGCAGGGAGCCTGCTTCTCCCTCTGCCTGTGACTCTGCCTCTGTGTGTCTCTCATGAATAAATAAAATCTGGGAAAAAAAAAAAAGAGTAGGATGTTTAACTGACTACCCAGGGGCCCTATATTGAGATATATTTTATGTGATTTTAAAAAATACTGTGTCTTCATTTTATATTTGCATTTGACTATATTTATGATTTTTGTTTTTGGTTTTGCAGGATTTCTTTATGTTTGTGTAGTTAAACTTACCTTGTCTTTTATGATGTTTGGCATTTGAGTCATATTTGGAAAGGCTTTTTGTCCCTCTAGTCTTAGGAAGTAATTACCCCAGTTTTCTTCTGGCACATTTACGTACATTTTAAATACTTGCTCCATTTGGAATGTATCTTGGTATCTGGTGTGAGGTATGGATACAGCTTTTCTCTAGTAATTCTAATGCCATTTTTTGAATAATTGATCTTTTCCACTAACTTTATCATCTTTCAGTCTACATTTGTATAGACTTTGGAATGTTTTATTCTGGCCCATTATTCTATTTGTTTATAAACCAATTACCTCACTGTTTTAATGTTGAAGCTTAACTAATATTTATTATAAATATGTTATGAATAAATTATTATCTCATAAGATTGGTTCTTCCTGCTGACTTCCTTATTCTTTTTCAGAGTTTTGTTGAGAATTTTTGATTATTTTTCTATTTAAACATTATGATTAGTTATGATTATGATTAGTTTGCTTAATTAACACTTTCTGTATTGTATCACATTTTTAGAATAACTTACAGATGATATTGGGCATTCCTATCCAATGGCACAATACCTTATTATATTTGTTCATATCTCTGTCTTGTCCTACAATACAGTTTTCTTCAAAGACATTTTTTTTGTCATTATTATTGTTATTTTTCCCTATTTGACCTTGGTATTGTAAATAGGGTTTTTTTCCCTTTCATTATATTTTCTGATTGTTATTTGCATATATGAAGCTATGGGTTTCTGAATATTAATTTAATATCCCTTTAGCCTAATGAATTTTTGGTAATAATTTTCTAGCTCATTCTCTTGGATTCTGCATATAAACAATCCTATCTCAGCAAATAGTGGTAATTTTATAACCTCCTTCCAGAATGGTCTACCTATAATTTCTTACTCTAAATTCATTGGCTTGTGAGCTGAGATAGATTTTTTTTTTTTACCATGAATTCATTGACTTCCATTTCAGTTGCTATCACTAGGTTGAACAATATTTGATTTCTTTTTTCACCTACAAAAACAACATTTCATATAACTCAACTAAATGCTTATCCGGATAGTTGCTAAATTTTTCAAATGCTTTTTTATCATGGGTGGTGGTGACTTATAATGCTTTTATTAATAGATTTCCTAATGTTGAATCACCATTACATTTATATAATACAACTTAATCATGGTACAATTACCTTTTATTTTTGCTGTATTTTCTTTTTCAGTATATTATTTAGGATTTTTGTACTAATATTTATGTGAGATTATTCTATAGTTTGTTTTCAAAGTACAGTCTTAAGGCTTTAGTTTCAAGGTCATATTCGTTTTATAAGCTTGCTTTCTTTTTTATGCTTGGAGCAGTTTAATAGCATTTCAACAGTCTGATTGTTAAATATATGTTGGACTTCTCTTATGAAGCCCTTTAATCCTAGCGCTGTTTGGAAAGATTAATCTTTGACCATTTTTCTCTCAATTGTTTTGTGGAAATTAACCTTTACTGATTTCCTGAGTTTCAATATCAGTTTTAACAAATTATTTTTCTTAGGAAAAAAATCTGTTATCCAGGTTTCAAATTTATTTTCATAGTATTAATATAGCATTTATTAGTCATCCAATTTCTTTTATTTCTGTGAATTTTTCTTCATTATAACTTCCTATTATATATTTTCTTCTAATTGATTTTTATTAACTAGTGATTTGTATCACTTTTTTCTTCGAAGAAGTAGTTTTGGGATTTTTTGATTATTTTTGTTGTTTACATATTTTTATCTCATTAAATTCTACTTTTATTGTTATTCTTTCCTTACGGTTGCTTTCAATTTATTTTTGTACTTCTATCTGAATCAGTTCCTTAATTTATTATTTTTTTTCTTAACTGATTTAAGTATTTAGGCTGTGCTTTTTTCTCTGAACACTACTTATCTAGATTCTATATGTTCTAATATGAAATATTTTTGTTACCTTTGTGTTTTAGAAGTTTTACAATCTTGATCAATGTTTAATTTGAGAGAATTTTTCTATATCCAGATTTATAGATACATTTACTTATTTTGTTAATTTCCAATTTTACTGCATTTTTATTAGAGAATGTTGTCTTTATCACCTATGAGGGTGAATTTTATGAATAAACATGACTGGGCTATGGCCTGCCTAGATACGTGGTCAAACATTATTCTGGATGTTTCTGTGACAGTGTTTTGGGTGAAATTAACATTTAAGTCAGTGGACTGACAGTAAATTGTCCTCCACAGTATGGGTGGGTCTCATCCAATCACTGAATCTGTTGAAGACCTGAACAGAACAAAAAGACTGGCCTCCTCCAAGGAAGAGAGAATTTTCTAGCAAAATGCCTTCAGATTTTATCTGGGACATTGGTCCCTCTTGGTTTTACAGCAGACTGCCTTAGGACTTGAACCAGAATACTGGCTCTCCTGAGTCTCCAGCCTGTCTGTCTACCCTGGGGATTTGGGAACAGCCTCCAAAATCACAAGAATCAAAGCCTTAAAATCTTTCTGTATCTCTGTCTTTATGTTTCTCTCTCTCTCTCTCTCTCTCTCTCTCTCTCCACATATCCTATTGCTTCTGTTTTTCTGAAGAAGCCTAATCACCACCTAACACTTTAATTTCTTTTTTATTATCTTATTTTATGATTTCTTCCACCATCTTCTGGCATTGAGTTTTACTGTAGCCAGTCTTTTTACCCTTAGAAATATCTGGTTATTTTCCTTTGGCTGCTTTATAGTTAAACTCTGTAATCTCACTAACTTATGTCTAACTGATGAGCTAGACAGTTTACTTTGCCATATAATGTGCCTTTTTAAATACATAAATACAAAGGTCATTGCCACTAATCAACCGAAACTTGATAAAATTACTTCTCTGCATTTGTCTATCTTTTAATACATAAAATAATTGAATTTGCCAAAGAAGGTTGTTATATTAATATTTTAAAAATGCTTAATGTGGTGCTTGATATATAGTAAATGATATTGTTTATTTGATAAGCTAGTGAATAAGCCAAAATACCTTTCAGAAATGTTTTATTTTATGTGCTTAAATATTATTTGAATTTTCTTCTTAGAAAATTTGTTATTTGCCTATTTTCTTTATATATTATTTTCTCTCTAATCCTTAATCAAAAACAAAACCAAAAAGAATTATTTAGGTTTTTGTGTGTGTGTGTGTGTAAGCACAGAATTCTATGGGTTTTGGCAAATGTATACCAATGTATGACAACAATTACAGTCAAATTTTAGATCACTTTCATGACCCCCAAATTTCCCTTGTTGCTTCCAGTCAACTCCTGCTCGCACAACTGACAGTAGGCAATCTCTGATTTTTGTTGTTGTTGCTATAGTTTTACCTTTTCTAGATGTCATGTAAAGTGAAATCACATAGTATACTAGCTTTAAGCTGGCTTCTTTCATCTGTATTCTGCATATAGATTTTTCCTTTATTATTACTGAATGGCATTTCACTATACGGATATGCCACATTTTGTTTCTTCTAATCTTTGTAAATAGTTATTTCTTAGTACTTTTTGCTTGTTCTACTTGTTTCCATTTTGTATGTTCTTTGTTGGGTTTTCTGAGATGTCTCTTTCATCAAGTTTCAAATTTCATTTTTCTACAGGTGACATTTCTTTTTTTCTTACTTATTCCTGTCTTCCCCTAGTTCTTATCGGATCTTTCTCTATTGTCCCCCATCTCTGTCCTAAGTTCTTAAATTTGTCCTTTTTGACCATCCTTCATACAAGGGAAGATTTAATTCGGTTTTCTTAATTTTTAGTGATATGTTTGGGCATGTCTGTTCTGTGGAAACATTGGTCTGAAGAGAGTACATTCCCTCATTTATTTAACAAGCATATTTTGAATTCCTACGCTGTAGCAGGCACCGAGAATATACCAGCAGATAAAAACAGAATAAAATAAAAATTTTGTGAAAATAATATGCCAGACTGTGACTTGTGTTATGCAGGGAAATGCCACTCAGAGTAGAGGGATAAAGAATGTTGATGCATTTGTCACAATTTTAAATAATGTGACCGGTGATGATCACTCTTGCAAGGTGACAGTTGATTAAAATTTGAAGGAGCTAAAGGAGTGAGTGATATTGATATCTTGGGGAGAATATGCCAGGTGGAGGAAAGAACAAGAAAAGTCTTTGAGGGATGATTATGTCTTGTATGTTCTTAGAAAAGAAAGAAGGCTAGGAGACAGGAAGGTTTAGAACCCAGGGGCTATGGGGAGCAAGACCATATAGGGCCTTGTAGGTTTTTCTTAAGTTTAGCTTTTGCTGAGTGAGATGAAGAGCGAGCCCTGCAATATATGAAGTGGAAGATGAAAGAATCCTAAATACTTTTCATCTTTTTGGTTAATTTGGTGAGCTTTACCACATTTTATAGTATTTATATACTGATTCTGAGCCACATCTTCTTTTAGTACATATCATTGAATAAGTTAGATTCCTGAACTAGCTATTTATAGATGGTTCCTATGAAAGTGGAGTGTGAGAGGATCCTAGGCAGTATTCCAGACTTCACAACTTAAAGTCTCTGCTTCTGCTGCCATAGAGATAGACTGCTTCCTATCAATGTGGATCCTTTTGGGTGTCTTTGTGCACTCCCACAACATCCCACACCTTCCGTTTCCCTTCATTCTATCTGGACCAGAGGTCATGTTCTCTCCTGTTCAAGAGATGTAGAGTTTGCACTTCTGAGTGAGCCCCTCACCTTCACTGATGCTGTCAGAGAACTGCCCTACTAGGGTCTCTTGAACTCTCTGCCTCTAATGATATCTTCCTTCTTGGCTTCTGTCCATCTAAGCTTCTTCTGGCAGCCCATGCATCTAAGATGAAGACAACTTATTATAGTTGCCTCTTAATTTCCCTGAAAAATTGAAGTTACAGGGTGGTGTTCCTTTTCTTTGTTGCTTTGGTGTGATTTTCAGGAAGACAAGCAGAGAAACCCTGACTTAGGTAGTATGATGCTTACTTTTGTATGTCAACTTGGCTAGGCTATGGTGCCCAGTTGTCTGACCAATACCAGCCTATAGATATTGCTGTGAAAATATTTTTTAGATGTGGTTAACATTTAAACCAGCATACTTTGAAGAAAGCAGATTACCCTCCACAATGTAGGTGGGCCTCATCCAATCATTTGAAAGACTGAGGTTCTCTGAAGAGGAAGGAATTCTTCATTCACATTGTCTTCGGATTCAAGACTGTAACATCAATTCATGCCAGAATTTCTAACCTGCTGGACTTCTCAACAAATTTTGAACTTGCTATCCCTTACAATTGTGTGAGTTAATTCCTTAAAACATATCTCACTCTATATATGTACGTACATCCTATTCATTCTATTTCTCTGGTGAACCCTGACTAATATAGGTTGCTATATTTGTAATGGAAATTCAATAACTAATTTGATGCAATTATTGGGTAAATTTTGCACAGAGATTTAATTTAATAATTTTTATATTTACTCAGAATTTATATAAGTTTAACATTTTCAAAGATATATTGATTAGCTCACATATAATTCCATAGGACATTTTTGGGAATAGTAGTTTAACAGGTCAGGTAATTCTGTATTTTATTCTGACACCCTGCTATATTTGGGAAGTGTGGTATTAATGCAGAAGAGTCAAAGAGCTAATGTTTTAAGGGGTTAATAAATGGGAAACCATGTCTGTTAGACATCAGTGACTGGGTTGGTAGATCACAGCCTAAAGATGGAGTTCATGTCATCTTTGAGAGAAGAGAAGAACATTCTAAGTCTCTTTCCTTTGAACACACCTGTTATTTTGAAAGGCATTCTTCAATTACAATACACATTTGTAACCAAAAATATATCAGAGATATAGTTTAAAATTCATGACCGTAAATATTATGGATATATAGTGATGTCATATATTCTAGTTCTCTATTTAAAAATATTTCTTGGGCATTCCTGTTAGGGTCTTTAGAGCAGACTTGGGGTAGAGGGGGCTTAAATTTCAATCCAGGTTCAGAAAAGTACAAGGGTCATGGGTAAAATATCCAAATCATAATCAGTAAAAACGTAATTGAGTATACATTTTTAAATTGTCATTGTTCTATGTGATTTCACATTTGTGTTACCAGTACATGCTAAGGCTGTATGCTAAATAAATATATTAAACAACAGTTTTTTATTGACAAGCTTTCTATTTATATAAAAAGCTATAGAGAGTAGCTTTTGAAAACACAACTTGAATAACTACAACTTAGAGAATTATCTCCTTTAATATCCAATGTGAGATACAGAACTTAATGTAAAGTTAATTTACCCTATTGGAGCACAATCATTTGTAGCATATATGATAAACAGATTTTCCAAAGGGTCTGGGCAATCAGAATTACCAGACATTTATCAATGATCAGAATTACCCCACTGGCTTGTTCTTTGAAAGAAAGAACACTTTCTTACATGTTTCCATAGGGCACATTGCTTTGGGAAGTTTCATATTCTTTAATATGTGCCATGTTTTATAATTATCAATGGCCAGCCAAATCATTTGCACAGTGTTAGGTTGCCTTACATTTTCATTATATTTATTCATAAAATTATTGGTAGTGATTAAGAGTGTCTATGTTCTCCTACTTTAAAAATTGATAAGGAATTTAAACTGAAGATAAACAGACATAAGTACTAAAGATTCTTAGCAATATGTTTCTTACTTGATAGTTTGTTGTAAAATGTTCAAAACCAAACACACTTACCACATAGATGATGTTACATTGTATGGACTACTGGTCACCCACACGAAAAGGGCATCCTATAAAGATGAAATGGAGGAAATAAGGAAATAAGCATAAATGATCCTACGGGTGATTAGACAAATATTCAGATATTAGACTAAGATTTCTAATATGATGGAACAAATTTCAAAGGGATCTTTGTTGTATACTATGTGAGATTTGGCCAAAGATTTTCTAGTCCTTCATTTTGTTCTCTACTCCTAACAGAGGAATCTTGTTGAGAGAGTTTCCATTTGGAAAAAAATTCCTCAAGATGTTCCTTCAATTCAGATTCATGAGCCAGAAAGTTTGTCAACATTTAATTGTGCCATAAAGAATATATAATGGGGAGATCCCCGGGTGGCTCAGCAGTTTAGTGCCTGCCTTTAGTCCAGGGCTCGTGATCCTCGAGTCCTGGGATCGAGTCCCACGTCAGGCTCCCTGCATGGGCCTGCTTCTCCCTCTGCCTGTCTCTCATGAATAAATAAATAAAATCTTAAAAAAAAGAATACATAATGGATTTTAATATCAGTTTTGGCCTGCTTAAGTGTGTAGCCAACAAAATGTTTTATTTTTGTTAGCTCTGCTCTGGTCTTTATGTGCCCCAGGTTGCTTTCATCCTTTGATGTTTTGCTCAGATATCTCTCCTTGCTCCAGAGAAGACACTCTGGTTTTTCAAAGGTGTTTATGTTTACATATGCCAGAGGCTCTCAAACCTGGTAGATCAGAATTTACCAGGCCACATTTTAACAGTGCCAAGATCCCAGTCAAGGAGATTCTCATTTATTAGTGGAGTGGGCATGCCCTGAAAATGGGCACAGCTAGTAGTTATGATAACCATAACTTGTGCTTACGCTTATCACGAAGTTCAGTCTTTATCAAAACTATTGTTTCTAATGGTAAGAAAATGATCTGTAAAATATGGTATTGCTCAATACTAGAAATGACCATGTAAAAGAATGGTGTTCTGAGTTTCTCCAAGCGCTGTTCTTCAGTTTGGTTCTCTTTTCTTCTGTTCAGCACCATGACGCTCCCTCACTAGGCTGATCAACAACTCTGCCATCCCTCCTATCTCTGCCATCCCTCTACCCCCCAGCAGCAGCTCAGTGTGTTTACTGCTTAATCACTTCGTGCCCAACAACACGTGGGCTCTACGGAATGGGGCTTGTAATGAGATGATAGAGCTCTACTTGATTATCATTCACTACAGCAGCCCAATACATGATTTTTCTAATTATCTCCCCTGTGGTGGACATTAGCCCCTGTTTGGTTTTCAATTATAACATCTATATGTCTTAGTCCCCAAACATTCCTAGAGGATATACTATCAGGATAACCTCGGAGAGGTTAGTCAGAGTGCCAGGAAAGTGACTTCCTTTGATGACTCCCTTTTCCTTTCACGATTAAGTTGGACTACTGTCAGCAGAGGGGTTAGAAGGAAGAAAGGTGAATCAGGTGCATTTGTTTTTCAATGAAATACTACTTTTCAGAATTTCTCCCAGATCATTACACAAAGTAAATGCTATGTTAATTTCCCTTATGTGTTTTCTCAGATACATAAGCATCATTCCTTTTCACTGCAGGAATGTTCTAAATGATCTTCTTTATTTTCTGTAAGCACTAAAATTATGATTTTAAAAAAAGTTTTGTTAAGTGTTTTAGGTACATCATTCCTTAGGATCTGAATCAGACCTGACTATAATAATATTATGTTTAAAATACTTGATGTTATTGAAGCTCTTTCAGGAAGTCTTCAATTAAACATTGGTCAATATATATTTTGCAATTTTACAGACACTAGTATATATCATTTTTACTATTTTACAGTTTTCCTGACAAACCTGTAACAGAGAAAGTGATTTCCTAAAAAATGTTGAATTTGGCAAAATATTAATATTCTTCTCTTGCTCTCTGTCCCCAAAGGAGATACTATGGAGTCATTTTGTTTGAGTGTCAGGTTTTATTGACGATCTTAGTCAGAATCATTTATATTTTGCAGTTCCCCTGCACATGTCATTAATAGAGAACTGCTTCCTTGCTTGCATGAATGTTTGATTTCTTTTTCCAGTTAAATAGTGATCCAAATGCAAAATCTAATGCTTAGGGTAATCATGTGAATTTATGACCATCACTTGGATGCTGGGCTTTCAGAAATGAAATTGAATAGATCATATTTCTCCATAAATGTAGGTTTTACAGCTGAGATAGATCTAATATTGATAATCTCTTTATTTAACTGTTTTAAAATGCCATATGTGACTGAAAGCAACAGAATGGAAATAACTATGTTTATAGCAAATAGAACAGGAAATGAAAGCAAGATATGGAGAAAGCTTCTTACTGAAGTAGGCGTCATATTTGTGCCATAGTGCAGCAGCATTAAGGGCAGCAATCAGCAGGTTGAAGAAAGGGATTGGGGTGCACTCAAATGTAGGATGAGAAAATTAAAATGGAAAAATATGACAGCTATTTTCAGATGCTCAGAATCTCTCAGATGGGATAACTTGATGATTAAATTAAAGCCGACTTAAAATCAAGGAAAATACCTGTTGATTTATTTCCATAATTTTGTATGGGACAAAGTACATCTATTAGATCACCTTTTCCCCCCAATATCTGCCATTGTCAGATCTGTATTATTGTAAAAACAATGGCTTGAGGTACAACAAAATTTCAATTTAAGTGACTTTACTTCTGACTTTGCCTTTTTCTTAGTCTATATCTATTCATTTATCCCACATGATCATTTGCAAGTGAAATCAGTTAAGGGAAGTGCTTTGGATTGAACTGTGTTCCCTGAAATTCATATGTCGAAGTCCCAACCTCAAATACTACTATATTCAAGATGAGAATTTTTAGGTGGTAATTAAGTGTCGGGTCATAATAAGATGAGATTGGTGGGCCTTATAAGAAGAGGGAAAGAGAGAGATCTCTCTCCCTCTCCACCATGTGAGAACATGGTGAGAAGACGGCCATTGCAAGCCAGGAAGAGAGCCTGTATCACAATCTGGCCAGGTTGGCGCCCTGTTATTAGACTTTCCAGATTCTAGGGCTGTAAGAAAATAAATTTTTGTTGTTTAAACCACATAGTCTATTATTTTTTTTTAATGGCAATCTCACCAGATTAAGACAGAAAGCATATTCATCCCAAACATACATGCTTCAACGTGGATGGAACTGGAGGGTATTATGTTGAGTGAAATAAGTCAATTGGAGAAGGAAAATCATCATACAATTTCATGATGGGATAATTATTTACTTTATCATTTAGTTTCCTGTTTCTTTAGTACTTCCAGTGTTTTAACAGTCATGGTAGTGACAGGTCCACATAGAGGTTTTCTTTTTTTCTCTTTAATTTTTTTAAATTCAATTTGCCAACATAGAGTATAGCACCCAGTACTCATCCCATCAAGCACCCTCCTCAGTGCCCATCACCCAGTTATCCCATCCCCCCATGACCTCCCCTTCCACAACCCTTTGTTTCTCAGAGTTAGGAGTCTCTCATGGTTTGTCTCCCTCTCTAATTTTTCCCACTGGTTTCCCTCCTTTTCCTTATAATCCCTTTCACTCTTTCTTATATTACCCATATGAGTGAGATCATATTATGATTGTCCTCCAATTGACTTATTTCACTCAGCATAATACCCTCCAGTTCCATCCATGTTGAAGCAAATTGTGGCTGTTCATCCTTTCTGATGGCTGAGGAATATTCCATTATATACATCCATTCATCTGGTGAAGGGCATCATGGCTCCTTCCACAGTTTGGCTTTTATGGACATGGCTGCTATGAACATTGGGGAGTAGGTGTCCTGGCTTTTCACTACATCTGTATCTTTGGGGTAAATACCCAATAGTGCAATTCCTGGGTCATAGGGGAGCTCTATTTTTAACTCTTTGAGTAACCTCCACAGTTTTCCAGAGTGGCTGCACCAGCTTGCATTCCCATCAACAGTGCAGGAGGGTTCCCCTTTCTCCACATCCTCTCTAACATCAGTTGTTTCCCGTCTTGTTAATTTTCCCCATTCTCACTGGGGTGAGGTGGGATCTCATTGTGGTTTGGATTTGTGTTTCCCTGACGGCAAGTGATGCGGAACATTTTCTCATGTGCTTGTTGGCCACGTGTAGGTCTTCTTTGGAGAAATGTCTGTTCATGTCTTCTGCCCATTTCATGATTGGATTGTTTGTTTCTTGGGGGTTAAGTTTAATAAGTTCTTTATAGATCTTGGATACTAGCCCTTTATCTGATAGGTCATTTGCAAATATCTTCTCCCATTTTGTAGGTTGTCTTTTAGTTTTGTTGACTGTTTCTTTTGCTGTGCAGAAACTTTTTATCCTGATTAACTCCCAATAGTTCATTTTTGCTTTTGTTTCCCTTGCCTTCATAGATGTGTCTTGCAAGAAGTTACTGTGACCAAGTTCAAAAAGGGTGTTCCCTATTTTCTCCTCCAGGATTTTGATGGATTCTTATCCCACATTTAGATCTTTCAACCATTTTGAGCATATCTTTCTGTCTGGTGTAAGAGAATGGTCCAGTTTCATTCTTCTGCACAAGGCTGTACATTTTCCCAGCACCATTTATTGAAAAGACTGTCCTTTTTCCAGTGGATAGTCTTTCCTGCTTTGTCGAATATTAGTTGACTATAGAGTTGAGGGCCCATCTCTGGGTTCTCTATTTTGTCCCATGGATCTATGTGTCTGTTTTTGTGCCAGTACCATACTGTCTTGATGATCAGAGCTTTGTAGTACAGCTTGAAACCCGGCATTGTGATGCCCCTGGCTCTGGCTTTTCTTTTTTAATATTTCTCTGGGTATTCTGGATCTTTTCTGATTCCATGCAAATCTTAAGATTATTTGTTCCAAATCTGTGAAGAAAGTCCATGATATTTTAATAGGGATTGCGCTGAATCTGTAAATTGCCCCACGTAGTATAGACAGTTTCATAATATTTATTCTTCCAATCCATGGGCATGGAATGTTTTCCCATCTCTTTGTGTCTTCTTCAATTTCTTCAGAAGTATTCTGCAGTTTTCAGAGTATAGATTCTTTACCTCTTTGGTTAGGTTTATTCCTAGGTATCTTATTTATTTATTTTTTTTTGGTATCTTATTTTTTTTTTAAGATTTTATTTATTTATGAGAGAGAGAGAGAGAGAAAGACAGGCAGAGGGAGAAGCAGGCTCCATGCAGGGAGCCCGATGTGGGACTCGATCCCAAGACTCCAGGATCATGCCCTGGGCGGAAGGCAGGCGCCAAACCACTGAGCCACCCAGAGATCCCTGTATCTTATGTTTTTGAGTGAAATTGTAAATGAGATTGATTCCTTAATTTCTCTTTCTTCAGTCTCATTGTTAGTGTGCAGATGCCACTGATTTCTGTGATTAATTTTGTATCCTGCTACATTGCTGAAGTCCTGTCTGAGTTCTAGCAATCTTGGGGTGGAGTATTTTGGGTTTTCCATACACAGTATCATGTCATCTGCAAAGTGTGAGAGCTTTACTTCTTTGCCGATTCCAATGCCTTTATTTTTGTTTTCTGATTGCTGAGGCTAGGACTTCTAGTACCATGTTGAACAACTGTAGTAAAAGTGGATATTTCTGTTGTGTTCCTGATCTTAGAGCAAAGTCTTTCAGTTTTTCCAATTCGGAATGACATTCGCTGTAGTCTTTTCATAAATGGTTTTTATGGTATTGAGGAATGTTCCCTCTATCCCTACACTTTGAAGAGTTTTGATCAGGAATGGAGGCTGTATTTTGTCAAATGCTTTCTCTGCATCTATTGAGAGGATCATATGGTTCTTGTTTTTTCTCTTGCTGAAGTGATCTATCATGTTGATTGTTCTATGAGTGTTGAACCAGCCTTACATCTTGGGGATAAATCCCACTTGGTCATGTGAAATAATCCTCTTAATGTACTGTTGGATCTATTGGCTAGCATCTCAGTGAGAATTTTTGCATCCATGTTCATCAGGGACACTGGTCTGTAATTCTCCTTTTTGGTGGGGTCTTTGTCTGGTTTTGGAATCAAGGTAATGTTGGCCTCATAGAAAGAGTTTGGAAGAATTCCCTCCCTTTCTATTCTTTGAAACAGCTTTAGTAGAATACATATTGTTTCTTCTTTAAATGTTTGGTAGAATTCCCCTGGGAAGCCATCTGGCCCTGGACTTTTGTGTCTTGGGAAGTTTTTGATGACTGCTTCAATTTCCTTGCTGGTTATGGGTCTGTTCAGATTTTCTCTTTCTTCGTGCTTCACTTTTGGTCATTTATATATCTCTAGGAATGCATCTGTTTCTTCCAAATTGCCTAATTTGTTGGCATATAGTTGCTCATAATACATTTTAAAAATCATTTGCGTTTCCTTGGTATTGGTTGTGATCTCTCTTTCATTCATGATTTTATTGAGTCTTTTTTCTTCTTAATAACGCTGGCTAGGGGTTTATTTATCTTATTAATTCTTTCAATGAACCACTCCTGGTTTTGTTGATCTGTTCTACAGTTCTTCTGGTCTCTATCTCATTGAGTTCTGCTCTAATCTTTATTATCTCTCTTCTTTTGCTTGGTGTAGGTTTTACTTGCTTTTCTTTCTTCAATGCCTTTAGGTGCAAGGTTAACTTGTGTATTTGAGGTTTTTCCAATTTTTTTTTTTTTTGACGGAGGCTTGTATTGTGATGTATTTCCCTCTTAGGACCCCTTTTGCTGTATTTCAAAGATTTTGAATGGTATCTTCATTTTCATTAGTTTCCATGAATCTTTTTAATTCTTCTCTAATTTCCTGGTTGACCCATTCATCTTTTAGTAGGATGCTCTTTAACCTCCACGTGTTTGAGTTTCTTCCAAATTTCTTCTTGTGATTGAGTTCAGGTTTCAAAGCATTATGGTCTGAAAATATGCAGGGCACAATCCCAATCTTTTGTATTGGTCTATTCTGGAGAAAGTTCCATGTGCACTTGAGAAGAATGTGAATTCAGTTGCATTAGGATGGAATGTTCTGCATATATCTGTGAAATCCATCTGGTCCAGTGTATCATTCAAGGCCCTTGTTTCTTTGGTGATGTTTTTCTTAGAAAATCTGTCTTTTGCTGAGAGTGCTGTGTTGAAGTCTCCTACTATTAATGTATTATTAGCTATGTATCTCTTTACTTTGGTTATTAATTGACTGATGTGCCTGGCTGCTCCCATATTAGGGGCATAAATATTCATAATTGTTAGGTCTTCTTGTTGGACAGATCGTTTAAGTATCATATAGTGTCCCTCCTCATCTCCTACTACAGTCTTTCATATAAACTCTAATATATCTGATAAGTGAGGATTGCTACCCCAGTGTTCTTTTGAGGACGATTTGAATGGTAAATGGTTCTCCATCCCTTCATTTTCGGTCTGGAGGTGTCATTAAAATGAGCCAACAATAATTTTACAATTGTTCTTCTGAATTGTATCTCTGACAGGGTATTTAAATACACGTCCAGCAATTCTGTGGCAGACTGTTACTTGCAGTTCTTTCTTTTGTGGTGAATTATTCCTTCTAGTAATTTTGTCCAGTGCAGATGGATGTATGAATGGGCTGAATAAAAAAATATCAACCATGACCTAAGTAAAATACACCGTAGATGATTCTGAAGAAGTCAGAGACCAGAATATAAAAGAAAAAGAAGAACAGAACAAAATAAAACAAAAGGACCACTACAGTGAAAAACAAATTTTAAAACAAAATAGTAAGATTAAAAAAAACAAAAACAAAATAAAATAAAAAGGAGGGGGGTGGTGAGGAAGTAGTGGTGGAGAGAGAATATAGTCTCCCTCAGGAGATCTAGAGGATCTTGCCTCTTGGTTCTTAGTGTATTTTGTTCTGTATGCTGGAAGACGCTCAACTACAAATTTATATAAACCAGCAGAACTTATACAGAGACCGAACATCGACCACAAAAGCAGAAACAAGTAAAAAGAGGGGGGCAGAATGGGAAGGAAGAGAGAATATAGTCTCACAGAATGAACCAACATGGTGTTCCATTTGGTTTTGGGTATATTTTGGTCCATGTGTTAGAAGGTACTAACTTCCACCATTATAAAACAAAATGAGGGCAGCCTGGGTGGCTCAGTGGTTTAGCACTGCTTTCAGCCCAGGGCCTGATCCTGGAGACTCAGGATAAAGTCCCACATCGGGCTTCCTGCATGGAGCTTGCTTCTCTCTCTGCCTCTGTCTCTGCCTCTCCCTCTCTCTCTCCCTCTCTGTGTTTCTCATGAATAAATAAATAAATAAATAAATAATAAAAAAAAAACCAAAATTAGACAGAAAAAACAAAAGACAAAAACCCGTAACTCATATATCCACCAAAATTAAATTGAGTAAGTTGAAAGGAATCCGAAAATGAAGAATATATCCAAGACATGTAATTTGAGAAATATGAAAGTCAAAAAGGAAAAGGATTACAAATGAAGAGTTGGCAAAATATTGTAGTTAAGGCAGGAAAAGAGAAAAAATATTGGAAAATTTTAACTTGAAATATAAACAAATCACAATGAAGAAAATCTCTAATTCTATACACTATTTTCCCTCAGTCCTGGAGCTTTCCAGTGCTGCTTGGTCAGTAAACTTTCTTTTCCCTTTTTTCCCTTGTTCTTCCAGCAGTTCTTCTGGGGGAGGGGTCTGCTGTGCTGATTCTCAGGTGTCTGTGCCTGGGCCGAGATGCCCTGGCTCTTGCCAGATGAAAGGTGAAAAGAAGAAGAAAAAAAAATAATAGCAGCGGCCAAACCTCCAGCTCTGGAGCCCAGAGCTCCCTGCCAGTACCCAACTGCACCTCCCAGTCCACACTGGCCTACATGTTCTGGGGCAGGCACGGGTGCACTGATCTGCACAAACTGAAAAGTGCCCAGCGGGAGGAGAGTTCTCACTCTCCTGTGCCCTCCCGGGGTCCACTTCTCCTGAAGGGAACACGGGACAACAGCTTCTGTCCCTTGACAGGCTCTAGGGTAAAGGGAGCTCCAGTGAGGGCCCACATAACCTGCGGGCTTCTCCCAAATGCCCTGGAGGGTTGTGGCCCTCCAGCCCTTTACCGGCATCTGACCGTGGTCTGTGGTGAGCTTTCTCCCAGGTGCCCCTATTGTGTCTCTGGGACTTTGAGGCTTCACTGCCCCTCCTGCGATTCTATTTCCCTGAACACTTTTCAGTCAGGGAGGACTCAGGTGTGGATTTTCACTTGTCGCAGCTCTGCTTTCAGGTGGGTTTGCCTGGCTTGCTGGGACTCCCCTCCCTCGTCTTTTTTCTTCGCCTTCCTACCTGGTCAGAGCAATTGCTTTTCTCTCTGTAGCATTCCAGCTGTTCTCTCTTTACATCTCAGGTTGAATTAGTAGGTTTTCAGAATGTTTTGAAAGTTATCTAGGTGAGTCTGTGGGACCAGGTGAATTGGGGACCCCTACTCTCCTGCCATCTTGCCTGTTCTCCACCAACAGTGTCTCCCACATACAGGTTTTCCAAAGACAGTATTCAGTAGGCATGTGCTCCCTGTTTTGCATTCATTTGTCAAGTGTCTTAGAATACAGGGTGATTCCGTGGTTAAAAACAAATAGGCAAACATGAAAGTTCTGTGTGAACTCTCAACAATGTCAATTAGAATCAAATTAAGTTACTTGAGGGAATATTAGGCATAACATATATAGATGCAAAAAAATTTTGTATTTTATTCTATAGATTTTAAATCCTCTAGTTATTCAAATTGTAACTCAAGTCCCAGAATATTTTTTTTATGTCTGGCATCTGCAGGAGTCTCATTTATATAGGAAAAAGGCAGGGATTTCTCTGAGCTAGAATTTGGGAAGGAAAGTTATTATTTACCAAATCTGTACAAATAAAGAATAGATTTTTATTCTCCAGATTGAATTTTGGAGGTATAAAATTCACAATAAAGCTAACTATTACTTTTTTTTCCCCCTGAGGTATGCCTGTAATTTATTTTTTAGGTTCCTCTGCAGGATTAAAAAGTTTTTTTCAGGAGGACCTGGCTGACTCAGTCTAAACAGCATGCAATTCTGGATCTCAGGGTGGTGTGTAGGCAGCCCCAGTGGCACAGCAGTTTAGCGCCGCCTGCAGCCTGGAGTGTGATCCTGGAGATCAGGGTGGTGTGTTCAAGCCCCCTTAGGACATGAAGTATTTTTCACAGGCATTATCATGCTCCCTCCTATTGGTCTTCTTTTCCATGTACTCATTCTTCAAGCATTTTCACATCTCTGGATCAAGATCATTGCAATGACCTCAAAATTTCAGAATGCTGTGATTTTTGTGGCATTCCTTAAGCAAGACATTGCAATCTTCAGTGAGCAGGTAAGGAGGTAAGTCAGGATAAATCTTTAGGAGAAGGTAATGGAGCACTGCAGAGCATCCCCAATCGCGGCCACACCTAGAGGACTGAAGCCACAGGAACCAGCCAAGAGTCCCCATCCAAAGGCTGGCAGACTGGGCCCTGGAGTCAGGCCAGTTTACAGTGGCAAAGACTCTCTTCCCTCCTCAGCTCAACCACTACAGTTTTTAAACAATTATAGATCCCACAGAAAATGGACAAAGAAAAAAGTATGTGAAAATATACGATAAAAAAAGAAACTACCTGCTTTTAAATCACAACATAAAAAAGTAAAATCATTTTAAAATAAAATCTAACCTTTTCAAGTTCTGTCACATTAGTATTTATTTCCCATATTTATACACAGATTTATGCCTTATATATTTTAAGTACCTACTATATGCCAATCACCTCGTTAGACTTTTGGCATAAAAGGAATACAAAGATGGCATCCCTGTCTTTATGATTTCTTATGCAAAAAGACCAATAACTCTGAAATCCAGTAAGTTGGAAATTTGGACTTAAGAGAGCCACACAGATACTGCTATGAAATTCACTCAGTTGTAGTTTGCACAATTGAGTTCTTTAAGTATATTGCCTGTTATGAAAGTCAGAAAGCAGATATTTCATTTAACTGAAAATATGTAAGATTATTAATGGCTCCAAAGTGAAACGAACTTAAGACGTGACTCATTCAGATTTTGCCTCTTAAAAACACCAGTAAAGGAAACTACACAATATAAATTGTTGGAGCAGAACTTTTCCAAAGTGACTACGCTTTTTTGCCTCTAGAGATGACCTTTTCCTAATAGATTCATTAACAGGTTTAAACACAGAGGGAAGCTAGAAGGGATGGAGAAACATAGCTGTTTATTCTCCTCTTCACCACTTTCTCTCTTTTTTTTCTTCTGTAGATTATAGGCTAGATTTCTGGGATTTGCTTTTCCACTAGGTCATGGTACAATACATGTGGCAGTTATTATGAGGATGGTACAGAGGTTCAGGATAGGCACTGAATCCTACTTCACAACTTCCTGATTGTTTTGGTCAACTGACGTATCTTTTGTAGAGGTGGATATTAAAAAGCATTTCATTTATGTAAAGTTGGTAAGAAAGAAGAGAATTTGGGAAATAGATGTCCTGGGTTCTGGTCTTCCCTTTGGTATTATCTATTTGGCCTGGGGGAAACTCAGTTCATCTTATTCCTCATCTGTAATTAATGCATCTGGACTATAGTAATGATAGGCTGTACTTTCTTCACTCTTCTCTTTTCCCCCATTTTTCAAGAGCAGTTACAATGAGCCAGCCCTCATAGTTCAGTTTAAGGTTTATAGCAAGTTAGAGAGATTCATTTTGCACTGTGTGGAAGTAGTCAGCTGGTATATCATTGTTCATTTAGCTCCCCAGTTGGTAAGGCATTGCAGTTTACAAATCCTTGAGGAATTTGCTAGAAATAACATCTTAGATATCAGATGTAAAATAAAAGATGTTAGAACTTCAAACATTCCTTATGGTCTGTCTTATGGTTGACTCTGGTATTTGGGTTGTCTTTCTCCATAAGAATTATTTAGAACTCTGTTTTCATTTTTAC
The DNA here is from genome assembly GCF_003254725.2 of Canis lupus dingo. NCBI lineage: Eukaryota > Metazoa > Chordata > Mammalia > Carnivora > Canidae > Canis > Canis lupus. The sequence continues at coordinate 4,892,256 of NC_064245.1, forward strand.
TCTTCAACTGTCTCATTTAAGTTGGCTAAAATCTCTATAAAATGGTCATAAGGTGGATCTTTGATGCTATTTTTATCACCATTATTTCACCTCGCCAGCCCCCACCCCTTTGCTTATATTCGGTATAGAGATGACTGGATTCTGAGAGAGAATTTATTCATTATTTTTAAAGGTTAGAATTTACTTCATTGTTTTTCTTCCCTCATATTAGGAAATTACAAAGAACAGACCATAGTGGACAGCTCTGGTTTCTTTGATATTCAAAATTTAAAATTGAGGTGACAAGAAAATTATTTTGTGTGTATATTTTAATGCTACTGCATAATTAATGCATCCTAGTGAAAAAGGAATATAAAACATGTACATTAGAATATTCAACTAATGCATTGTGGTAGAAACCAAGCTTTCAATAATTATTTTCTTTGTGAAAGAGAAAGAAAAGAAATCCAAGCATTACTACTATTGAATTATAAAACAACAAACTATCTCTTTCTCTGTGGCTTTCATCCATATAATTTACAGTGCAAATGCAATTTTTGGTACACAAATGCTTCTATATTGAGAGCTTTGTGGAAAATAGAATGCCTAGTTCCAATTTTCTTGCCAAACAAAGAAAACAAAATCCTTCCCCATCTTCTGTATTATGTGAGTGCCAATAACGCCTCTTTGATGGTAGCTTTGTGTTGTATTGTGTTTTTGCTTTTAATTAAGATATATTGGGTAAAATAGTGCTTCATTGTATTGTACAAAATACTAAAGCATGGGCTAATTACAGCCTTCAATGGGATTCAGTATAGACCTCATGTTACTGTCTCATGCCCATTTTTTAGTGTTTAGCAAAGTATTCTGATGTTACATTTTCTCCTGGGGTTTTCTTTTTAGTTTCTCTCCATCCAAATGAAAAGCAATGACCCCTACGTAAAATGTTAATTAAATGGCTACCTCACTTGTTATAAAGTTTTTATTTAAAAATATTCTTACATTTTGGATGCCAAAACTCAATTTTGCCCCATATGGCCCTTTTCACAACACTTGTTTTTAGAGGGCATAATTTTCACAGAAGGCAGAATTCAAAGTTAGCAGAAAGCAGGTTGGGAGCCAGACAAATATGGAAGAAATGTCACCCTCATCTTTATTTAAACCTGATTAACCTTTTTAATTTAGTCATTAAGTTTTATTGAAAATGAACCAAATGCGGTCATTAGTTGTAGAAAGAGAATGGAATCAATTTAGACATTAAATTAAAGGGCAAAATCTCTAGAACTTCTAGGTAAAGATAAAATGGTGGGTTGCTCACTGCAAACCAATTATAGAGGAGAAAATATTATCTATATTGAAATTGATATTTACCCAGATGCCAATCTCAGAATTTGCTAGAATGTGATAAAATTCCAATAATGCCTCGTATACATCTTTTCAAGAAACTGATTAAATACTTGTTAGTTGACTTGAAAAATGACTATGGCCTTGATTCCTGAGCATGGTATGATTAGGGTAGGTGTAGGGGTTAAAAGGACAATTTAATCTCCTTTTATACAATCTTAGTAAAACATTTTCATCCATAAATATAATGTAAACAGTGTGTGGCAAGAAAAATGTCCAACGACCCAAAGGAAACATTTTGTGTACATCTTAAAAGAATGATATCAATAACTGTGAAAGGTTCTGTTTTATGTTCTTTCCCTGACCCTTTTTCTAGATGCCTGCAATTTCTTTTGTCGTGAATTTTCTGCAAACATTATTAGTGTTCATACAAGTATCTAATCTTCTGTTGAACTGCATTGGATTAAAATGGAAATTGTAATTGTTGTAATTGTCATTTTCATTCTGCATGCTAAATACAATGGAGTCTATTAAATTATTGCCTGAAAATGCATAATGTTTAATAATGTATTTTCAAAGTTGGTTTTGCCAACAGCAATAATAATGATACACAGATATATGTATTACGGAGTACTTACTATGTGTTCTTTCTTGGATCATTTCATGAAATCCTTCCAACTACCCTATGGTACCATTTGGATGCATGTGACTTCTAATTCTGTTCTGAGATGATACTATGGCTTTTCATGCAATTTCACATTTAATATTTACAACACTTCCCCCTCTCCTGGGAAGTGGAGATTTTAAAAATGAGGAAACTGAAGGTTTGAAACTAGTGTATGGTGAACTGGGTTTCAAACCCAGGCAGCCTGCTTCCAGCAGAGTCTGTGGTATCGGTCAGTATATAATACTGCTTCCCTATATGGATTTTGCTTTACTTAAGAGAATGGCAGGCCGATCTTTGAAGCCTTTTATCCTGGAGACTTTTGTGAAATCAACAGTAATCAAAGCACCCGTGTATCATTTGCAGTCAACATGGAATCACAGTATTGTACCAGGGCTTTGGGTATATACAAGAGATATTTGTGTCATGCTCCTTGCATAGGGTTCAGCTTTAAAATCTAAGTGACATCAATCTTTGGATGGCTTCTCTACTCAAGTGAAAGATTCTGTCCTCAACGTGGGCTACAAAATCCTGTATAATCTGGCTTCCTATTCTCACCCCGACTCCTCTCCTAGTACGGTTTTTGGGTTCTGTGGTAGTTTCAAGCATATTAGCTACAGTTTTATGTTTTGTGATACACACATATGTTCTTTTGTTTGTATCGAGTAATATGTTAATAAACTGTTTTTATGGTTATCACTAGTAGTTCTTCTGCACTAACCATTTCTGTTCTGATATACAAAATCAACAGATGCTAACTTTTCTTCAACATAAGATTGTGCCATCAACAAGTACTACATTTTATTTTCTTCTACTCCCATGAGAGTTTCAGAAATATGTAAACCTTTCTGAAAAAAAAAAAAGAAAAGTAATTTCTGTATAGAATCACTAGGGGGGTTTTCCCCCTCAATTAGTTTCCTAGAGCTGCTGTAATAAGGTACCACACACTGGGTGGCTTTAAACCACAGAAATTTATTCTCTTAAGTTCTAGAAGCTAAAAATCAGAAATCAAGGAATCAGCAGGGCTACACTCTCTTTGAGGCCTCTAGAGGACAATATGTTCCCTGACTTTTCCTTGTTTTTTAGTGTTGCCAGCAATCCTTGGTAATACTTGGCCTGTAGATGTTTGACTCAGCCCTTCCTCCTTTGTCACATGGATTTACCCTGTGTGTCTGAGTCTCTTTTCTTCTTTCTCTCTCCTCCTCCTTCTTCCTTTTTAGCAATATAAGAAATAAATTATTTATAATTTAGACAGCTTATTTTTTCCTATTTTTTCAAATTTTTATTTAAATTCTACTTAGTTAATGGATAGTTTAATATTGGTCTCAGGAGTAGAATTTAGTGACTAATCACTTACATATAACACCCAGTGCTCATCATAACAAGTGCCTTCCTTAATCCCCATCATCCATCTGGCCCATCTCCCAACCCCACCCTTCATCAACCCTCAGTCTGTTCTCTATTGTTCCGAGTTTCTTCTCTTCTTATAGTTTCTTCAGTCTTATAGGAGTAGGGCCCATCCTAATTAAGTATGACCTCATCTTAACTTGATGACATGTGCAAAGACCTTATGCCAAATATGGTCAAACTCTCAGATTCCAGAGGCTGGGACATAAGTATATCTTTTTGAGGGCCACAATCCAACCAATAGGACCACTCTACTCCACTTCTACTATGGAAAAGCCATTTACATTTTCGTGCTTTCTGGCTGCTGCTATAAGATTTTTTCTCTTTTGGCCTGTTAACTACCGAGCAGTGCTTTTTCCTTTTCCCTGGACATTTAGAGTTGAGCCATATCATGTCATGTACATGTCTTATAAGTGTAACTTAAGATCACATGCCACTAAGATACAGGTAGTGTTCTGTTACTTGGAAAGATGATTGATAACATATTCGTTTTGATGCCGTGTGGATCTGAATTTTCTACAGGTAACATTTCAAAGAAAAATAACAAATGTTGATTTGAAGTTACATGAATTTAGCTCCTTGGTGAGCATCTGGGCATTATTTTTTCTTGTTTTCTCTCTTTCTCTCTCTCCCTTTTCTTTGGAAACTACTAGAAATAAGTTATTGTGTTACTAGTATTCAGAACATTTTTACCACTATAATTCTTACATTAGAATTGTTTTTGGAACCTGGGCTTCAGAATTAATCTTCTTGTATTCACTCAAGCTTTTCATCCTAAATTTACCTTACTTCCTGTCATATCCTCTAACTCAAACGTGAAGTTTTTCTTACATATATTCCTGTATACGTAATATGCAGTAAAAAATATACCTATATATTTGAAATATGTATCTGACTAAAAATCTACTTGCTCCCTTTGGGTCACTTAGATTTAGATCCTTATCTACTGGGAGGGCTCACTCCTAGTCCATAGGTGGTCTCTGATAGTTCATCCTGCTGGTGCTAGCTAACCTTGGCTATTATTTCTATCATCATGCAATGTGACTGTGTTTATTTTTGTTCAACATCATTTCTGGCTATCACTTAGGTTCAGTTTTCTCATTTCTTTAGAAATAAGATATACTATATTTGACCCTTTACTTGCAGAGAAAAGAGTTATGTTCTCTTAAAAATAATATATTCTTCTCTATGGCACCACCTTAACCTGCATTTGGCTGGGGGCTGATGGACTGGGTTTCTATAACTATGGCAAACCCTATTGCCCTGTCTAGCGTTTGAAGGAAGGCAAAATAGCACCTAGGGAGAATACCCTTATCCCTGAGAAGACTGCCAGACTACTTTGTAACTCAGAGAGCCCTCTGGAGGCTCTTAGACAAAATATTCAAATCAAGCATTAATAAAGAAACAAGTCTTCCTCTGCCTAAATGACAGAAGGGCATATTGTGATTGCTGTATTTTTGCAATTTTGTTTTGTTTTGAAGAGGGTTAGTGCTATAATAAAACAGCACAATTGAGTTAATAACCACCATGTTTCATAGTGGAAACATGAATCAGACATACCTGAGGGCCAGTTCTATCTTATTACTTACTATGTAGTACTGTTGGCCAAGACAGACCAGGAGGCATTCACCAGATCTTTGTACCTCAAAGATATCAATATCTATATGAGCAAAATTTTAGTGGGAGGGGGAGGTTTGTTTATTCATCCATATCTTTAAGTCTAATAGCCTCTGTTTTTCATGTCAGATTAAAAATCACACTGAGGCCAAAAAGCTAATTACAGATGTACATTTTTCATTTTAATTACTTTTGTTAAGATGTTTTTCATTATCCAAATAATCATCTCCATTTACTAAACTATTCTTTGGAAAACATTTTTAAACAAATAGTTGTGCAGTACTTGAAATAATGGAGACCACCCTCATTCTTTGATGTACTAGAGGGCTGTCTAAATTGAGTATTGTCAATGCATAATATTGTCACCAGAAAACCTAGACTTTTATATCACTCATTGATTGGATTTGTTAAACTAAAGATTTTTTTTGATGTTTATAATACAGTAACCAACTTAACCTGAAAACCATACAGTCATCTTTCTTCTTTCTAAAACATATAGCAAGTTTAAATGGGTTTTGATAATAAAAGCAAAAAAAAAATGAAAAAACAATTTGCTATCATAGTATCTTTCTTTCTTTCTTTTTTTGAAAAAAGATTTTATTTATTCATGAGAGACACACAGAGAGAGGGAGAGGCACAGGCAGAGGGAGAAGCAGGCTCCCTGCGGGGAGCCTGATGTGGGACTTGATCCCAGGACCCGGAGTCAGGATCTGAGCTGATGGCAGACACTCAACCACTGAGCCACCCAGGTGTCCCCTCTTCTTTCTTTTAAGAGACAGTTTATATCACAAGAAGGAAGAATCACTAGAGACAAGTGAATACTAGAAAGGAATAAGAATGGAGAAAGGCACACAATCCCTTATAATTGCTAGCAATTGCATCTTTCAAAAGAGAATGTCTATAAATAAACCCATCTTGGTGTAAAGCAAGAAAGCTTTTCTGTGGAGAATTAAATTTAAATTAGAGGAAAACATTTTGTTGAATCAGAATTTAGTTAATGCTTTTTTCCTTAGAAATCAAGGTTTAATCTCAGGGGTATGTTTCATGAATGTTAAAGAATGTGAGCTCTCCTGGGTTCTTTAATTCTTTTAAGTTCAATTTTTGTGATTGCTGGCACGTTATATTCTTAATTCAGTTTCTTTTTTTTTTCTCCCTTTAACCTCTAGCAACATTCTTCCAAAATGTATTTTGTCCAAGTTAGTAGAATGAACGGAAAGAAGAGGATTCCCTCCACAGACCCCGACCATTCCCCTGCAGAAGCTGTGTTGGCCTACATCTGCCTGGCTCTCCTCCCACCAACCACAATCCAATACCTTCAGGGTGTGGTGTGATGAAAGATACCAAAGTGGTTCTTACAATATGTAAATAAACCATAAATAACCTTGCTTCTCCCCATTTTACCCACTGTAAATATATATATTATATAATATGTACATATTATATATATAAAATATCTGGAGTGTTCTCCTACTTCAGGACTTGATGAAAACATCAAAAACTGCATTGAGAACAACTAAAACCTACATTATTGAAGGAAACTTACATGAATTTGACAGTGTACATGGATGTATAGATTATATATAGATAGATAAGAATTTCTACATACATACACATCCCGACACACAGACACCTGTATGTTCTGAAAGAAAGGAATTAGTGACAGATTCTAAATGTAGTGGCATTTGCTGTGGGCTATGAAACAAATAAATAAAAACAAACTTCATCAAATAACACTAAATATTTTCTTTTGTCATTTACCCCTACTCCCACTGCTGCCAGCACAGTTCTTATTTAATGATTTCATGCCTATTATTTTGTTTATTAGGTTTCCTAATTAAGTGATTCCATCAGAAATTATTCACTTCACATGTAATACAAAACATGCTGATTATTTAACCCTTCTCTTTATTTCATTTGAAAGAAGCAGCAACCTTTAAAAAATATATATAAATAAAACCCTATATAATAAAAACTAAATTTTTGCCAGAATGCCTAATGTATTCTTTTAATCTGCTATTCTCTTTTTGTAGAATTACTAACATGAAATAGGACAAAAGTAAATAAAGAGAAAGCCATTTTGAAGGAAAAATAGTATAGTGAAATATTCTACATTGATTTTTTCCCCCAAATACTACCTATCTTGATTCCCAGTACATAATAATGACTGCTTAGATTGCTTTATGGGTAGATATACAAAATTTAGTTTATTTCCTAAAATTCTATCTTTCAATCTTCTGAACCATAGCCTATTTCTTACAGTAGGATTTAATGTGATAGAAAAATTACTCATATATAGTTAGCTTTAGGATTTTCTAGATTTGTCAAGGAACAATTCCTTACAGAATGCCCTGCAAATAGTATACCTAGATACAAAATATTACTGCATTTCACTTCATCAATAGCATCCTGACCTGAAAAGTGATTATTACAAGTCTATCTATACAAAGCCTAGTACTAAATTATCAGAGTTTCAAAGGCAAGATCTCCAGGGTCCTTATCCCAGAGCTACTTCTAGACTAATGATACAGGTCTTAATAAATCCCAGGGGAAACTAAAAGAGGGATAGAATTCCAAGGGGTGGAATGATAGGAGAAACTCTAAGGATGAAACGAGTCCTGACCTGTATTAAGGAAAAAAAAAAAAAGGCAGATTTTAGCTGAGCTTGGAGAAAAATGAAGGGTATTTTTAAAAAGACATAAAGTGTGAGCAAATACTAAAATCGGGGCACAGAGAAGAATATTTTCAGGGACAATACATTAAACAATTTTCCTTGAATAAACTGATTAGGGAAATGGTAAGAAGTAGGTAAATTTAGACCAATGTAAAGAATTCAGATTTAGTCCTGGGGGCAGATGGGAATCAGTGACTATTTTGATTACATAAAATAATATTTTATTTATTACTTTTTTAAGCATGAACCTCTTTCTCAAATACTTGAAGTGCTTTGCTTCTATGATTAGAGTTTTGAAAGGCTCATCTTTGTCTGCCTTTACATTATGTTCTCCAGTTCTCATTCACTTAATTTTTTAAATCGCTTTTAAAGGAAGTGTCTCTATACTGCATATTATTTACCTTTACCCAACTTCTAGGCATCATAGAAATTTTGATTTGTTTGGTAGAGAACAAAGAGATAATGAGTATCTCTTTTCTACACATGGAACAATGACAAACTAAAATTGGCAAAAGTGAGCTTACAAACAGTGGCATTATGTTATTTAATATATTATTTCACTTTAGTGAGAATTTTCTTTCTGAGACTCAATGGAAAAGACAAAGAAACAGAGGCAGCCGGAAGTATAAAGTTTGAAAGTTGGCTTTTCCAACATAGCTGTGACCGTTCATCAAAATTTCATGTGCAGTCTCCAAAGTCATTTGGAGTTCACCAAATCAAATTACCTCTCATGTTACCTTTTTACCTACCCTAACATTTTGTTCTTCCTGCCAATATGGCATGATCAAATTTCCTATTGTTAGACTTGTCTCGTGAGACACATATATCTGATCCCTTCATCAATTGGTACAAATTAACATAATAAATGGCAGGTCCCTCTTTATGATCATGAAATACATTGCTATTAGGCACAATGTCTTATTTTTATCCAAACCTCAAGTAAACTGTAGAGCTCCATTAAAAATTAATAAAATGAGATATTCTTTCCTTTTCTTTTACACTATTGGTCTAAAAGCCACAGTCTGTGCAATTTCTTCTTATTACCCTGAAAATTGCAAAATGTTCTACAATATTTCACTAAAGAATTGGTGTTTCCATTAAAAAAAAAAGTAACTATCAGAGTTTAACAGACTTTTTTTCTTCCAAAGTGACTAATCTTTAGTGAACACAGGACCATTAAGAATTTCAGTATGCTGGCATGGTGTAACAATGACAGTTTCTAGTATCTTCCTTGGTTACTACATGTAATCTCATTTTAGAAAATTCATTATTCCTTTTAGTTTCATTCAACGTTTCCTTGCTTGAAGCATTCTTGAGTTGTGGGTCATGGCTATGTCTTACTGTTTTTGATTTCCAAGTTAGCAATCCAATAGTCTGTAACTATTATTTTGACTCCTTTTGACCCAGGAAACCTGCGATACTTTATAAGAACCTCTATGTTCATGCCAAGCTCTATTTAGACACCTATTTTAGTACAGCATTCATAATTGTGAAATATGGCTAACTTGCTTTCCTGTTTGTATATAATCTTTACCTGTAGTTAGTTTACATCTACTACTATTACATATGAATTAATCTACCCAGCAAGGAAACAAATAGCTATCATATCACAGTGCAATCCTAAAATACCCTTTGGTGATTATATAAAAACAACTCTGAGATAATAATAACAAAAATAATGAGTTAACTTGTATTGAAAGATTACTATGTTGTAGACACTGCTAAGCACTTTATAAACACCGTCTCCTTTAATTTACCAAACAACCTTAGGGTATTAACTGTAACCATTTCCATTTTTAGATAAAGGAACTTAAACACAGAAGCTGGTATGGTGGAGTGTGAAAGTAATTCCAAGCTGACTTCAAAAAATGTTATTTACCAATTAATAATGTAAACTTTTTTATTAGCCAATTAACTTTAATATTAGCCAATAAAGTAACAAAATTAATCATATTAAGTTATATGGTTTGAATTTCTCGTCATTTTCAAGGGAAAAGAAAAATAGTTTTCTGTTAATTCTGTTGTGATCCTAGGTAACAAACAATTCCCCATTCTCTGGCAGAAAAGAAAAACGTTTCATCTGGTGCTCCTGTAGAATTTATAGTTCCTTAAGTGGAAAATCTTTGACCTAGACTGGATGTTCACGAAGGTCACTGATAACGAATGGGCCTGTCACACTGGGGTTGAGGAAGTAGGAAGTTTCTGGGAGAACATGGAATAGCTGGAGACAGCAAATAACAGGCATAGAAAAGGACATATGCTGGTTTGGTCCCTTCTCCTCGCTCCACAAAATCACTTTATGTGTTGGTGACAGTGCCCTTTGCCATTTAGCCTGGAGTATGAGTAAGAGAGGAGTATGGAGGTTGTACTTATTACCTCTGCACTTCTTCCACATATAGTTCAGATCCGCCCTCCTACCTCAATCCAGCTACTATCATAATTCTTGACAGAAGTCCTTTCTTCCTAACATGATGTTACAGGAAATAATTTGAACCTGCTCAATAATTTATTAAAATTGACAATAACATTTTTATGGATTCCTTGAAAATATTTTCTAGGTCTCAGGAAAGGGAAATTACATATTAAAAACTGAATAATGAAGACAGTTCACAGAGGCAGAGATGACTTCTAAGATAACTAAGTATCACATGATATTAAGGTAAAAAGTGTTCACATTAGAGATGAAAATAATCTAAGTAGCCTAATTTAAATTTTAGATAGGAGAATCAGTTTTTCATCTATTTATTGTAAGCTTGTCATCATTGTTTTAGCTTTATTTAGAGTTACAATATTTCAGAATTCAAAAGGAATATTTTAAAGATTGTGTTAAGGTGTGATAAACCTAACAGCAGCTCACAAATTCTCATACAGTATTATGCAATATTTATAATGGAGAGGGAGGAGAGGTTTTCAGTTGGGATAATAATTAAGAACAGAATATATAATTTAAATTATTACCAAATGTTCTACATTTAAGATTTAATTACCCAAACTTTTTTTTAAGTTGGTCACTATTTCAATTTTTAAAATGTTTGAATAAGTCCAAGAGATACATATTTTATCATATAAAATTATTCAAGAATAAATAAATTCATAGGTTAGGTTCTAGTGAATATCTTTCTTTATAGCATTTATGATTTTATAGAAAGATTATTTGTCATAGTCTGATCTTGAGCTAAAAACTTACTCAACAAAATATGAATTGTTTGTTGCTTGACAAGCCACAGAAGACGATATAATACTGGCAAATGCATTTATAGTAAGTGGATGACATAAAATGCATAAAGCAGTCAGCATGTGAGGAGACACGAGGAGACAGAAAAAAATATTTTTATCATTGACTAACAAATGTCAGAAAGTGTAATTGGATGAAAAAGGAAAGAAGAAAGCTATCTAGTCTGAGACTTGTTTAGTAAATGATTTAAAATAATGTAGAGACACAGAAAAAGAGAAATGATCCCATTATTACTTGGAAGGGAATGTAAAGAGCCCCACATCACAGAGCTGGGATGAAACGAGCCCTCTCAGAATGGCTGTCCAGAATGACGCTGGGTCACCATGGTCAGCCTTGGCACCTCATTATCTGAGTGCTATGTGCACATATAAGAATCTCTGAGAAGAGCAATGGATAAGATTGATAAGAATATGAGAAAGAGGATGGAAGAAAAAATTATAAAACAAGATTAAAGGTGCCAAAGATTTTTGTAAGTTCTAAGGAACAAGAAAGTAGGAAAATGATAATAGTCTACAAATAAATACCAAGTGGCGAGAGCAATTACTGAACACATTTGAAGGGAATAATGATATGAAATTGAATTTAAGGTGAATATTGTATGTATGGGAAACCTCAAGAAAAAAGCTACCTCATAATTCTGTTCCCTATGGACTCACATTCTAGTAGACAACCTGGGGTGAACACTGGAGAGTGCAGGTCCAGAAGAGCAGGTGCATAAGCCTTATGTTAGTGTTAAATTGCAGCTGCTGTTTGAATGAACTGAATTGACCAGGTCGTATTCAGGATTTCTGGCCAGGTCAGCTGCACAGAACTAGAGCTCACTAAAAAGTAAAAAAAAAAAAAAAGAAAAAAAAAAAAAAACGGATTGAACCACAGTGTAGTAGTGACTGAGAACCTAGGAAAGAGAATCTGGGGGAAACATATATTGTTGGATAGATGGAGGATATGTTCTATCAGAACAGGGTGGATTCCAAAAAGGTACACATTGCCACTGAATTGGATTCTCCATATTCAGGAAGGAGGAGATTTGTAGGAGGAAAACACTTTGTATAAAAAAAAATCCTACAAGAAGTTTAGAACACTCAAATGCATATAGCAGATAGGAAGTAGCACAAATGTGGGAAGATCTTAACTCACAGTGAAAAGGAAAAGGAAAAATAAAAGCAGAAATTGGGATGAAAATTGGCAAGTGACAACTCTGTATAAAAGAAGCCAAAAGCAGTAGCTGGGATTATGGTCCACAGGAGAATGCATGCTCCATTTGAAGAGGAAACACTATTTAAATCCACTAGAATATTGCCATCTGGAATGTAGCCTCATCTTCTGATTTTGAAGAGAAGTTGAAAGTAAGAATTTTAAAACTGAGCAACTAATTAAAGAAGAAAACTAACCAAGGGGGCTAACATTTAAGGCTAGAAAAATGTCATTTAGATTTGGGTCCTCTGTTGTCTTCTGCTATATATTATGATGTATTATTATGTAAGTTCTTAAGATAAATAAAATCACTTCTTAATGAATCAAGTCCACCTCTGATAATTTCATCTCTTAAAGGAAACACTAAGGGACAGAGGAAGCTCATTCTCAGCATTCTCTTTTTGAGAAAATTTTCAAGGATAACTAAGGTCTGAATTAAAAACAAGAAATTTTTAAGTTGTTTCTAAAACATTCCATTGCTCTTTTGATGTACAGCCAGCCACAGTGGGTCCTCTTCTTTACTTAGGCCAATAACCGAGAACGGTACAGTAAGATGGCAGAGCAAACTTATGATTTTTAGACTCACATTCTATTAAAAACCCAGTATATTGTTGGGTAAACATGGGTAAAAGGCATAAAAATTGGAAAGTAACCAAACAAACTGTTCTTATTTTTTGGACAAAATATCTACACCAAATCCTTCCTCAATTTTACATAGAAAATCTAATATTTTAAAAGAGAATTTAGCAAGGTTGTTGCACACAAGAGTTAACATAAAAATCAATAGCACTTTATACAAAACTAATAACCCATTTGAAATATAATAAAAAATACTCCATAATGACACCAACAAACTGTAAGATATGTAGAAATAAATCCCAAAATGATGCAACCAACTGTCAGAAACAACTTAAGAATATATAAGGAGATCTAAATTAAAACATTATAAAGGAAGGCCAATCAATAACCTAAAAATATAAAATCTTCCCCAAAATCTATAGATGTGATTTCCATTCAAAACTGAAGCTGCTTTTTGGATCCTTTCAAACTGATCCTCAAAGTTCTCAGGGAAGCAAAAAACAAAGAAGACAATTTTGAAGAACAGTGTATGAAAGATAATTCTTATCAGATATGAAGATTCATTTGCAGCCTTAATAATTAATATAGTGTGAGCTGATAGAGACAGGGGTTGATAAATAGATCAATAGAATAGAGAACAAATTTGCACTTATACTGAATTACTATATTACAGAGGTAGGTATTGTAAATGAGTAAAAATGATGGACTAGTTAGTAAGTTGTGGTGAAAAAAATGATCATTCATATAAGAAGAACATAAATTTAGATCCCTTCCTTAAACAACAAAACGATAAAATGTCCGGTGGAATAAAGTAAATGTCAGAAGCAAATCCTTCAAACTTTGAGAAGAGAATGTATCATTAAGACATTAGTTGAGGAATAGATTTCTTAGAAAAGAAATCTAGGCATGGGGAGATTTACTGAAATTAAACATTTATATAAGAAAAAAATAAACAAAAGAGAAAGGTACGCTTCACACTAGAAGAAAATATTCCCAAGGTATATAATCAGGAGGTGTTTGGAGAATATACAAATGCCAGCGAATCAATAAAAAAACACATACTATCCAGGGGCGCCTGGTGGCTCAGTCGGTTAAGCCTTGGACCCTCAGGTAATGCTCTCAAGGTCTTGGGATCAAGCCCCGCATTGGGCTCTGCACTCGGGGGTGGGGGTAGGTGGGCGTAGGTGGGGGGAATCTGCTTGAGCTTTTCTCTCTCCTTCCTCTGCCTCTCCCACTGCAAGTGCACAGGTGCTCTCTTGCTCGCTCTCTCTCTAATAAATGTGGGTGTTTAAAAAAACCCACATAGTATCCAATAGGATAAAAAAACCCACAAGAGATATGCACACAGTATTCACAGAAAGGGAAAGCAGAATGGTTAATAAAATGAGGAAAATGCCAAATATATTGGTAATCATGAAATTGCAAAATAATGCCACAATACAATGACTATTTCAGATGCAGCAGAATGGAAAGGTCTGGGGAGAGCAATCTTGATCAGGAATAGGTATTTGAGACGTTCACACATTTTGAGGAGTAGTAAAGAAATAGAGGATTTTTTTTTCGCAATTTCAAGTAAAGATGAGTTTTAGGATAATTTATAACCGAGGTATATTCTCACATACGTGGCTATATTTATAAATATGTTAAATCTCAAAATGGTATTTTGAGCAAAAAAAGGGCAAACTCCAAAATGACATATTCACTAAGACCATTTCCATGAAGTTTAAAACCCAGCATTCTGAAGTATTTACTGATGGATGTATATATGTAATAAAAAACAAACAGGAATGAGCATTGTAAATGCTAATATTAATTAATTATGCCTGGGGCAGAAATTGGAAAGATTGACACAACATCCTTTGATAGTAGTTGTACTTTTCCTGTCTTTAAAAAAATGACATAAATGACTATGAAATCATGTTAAGATTTTTTCCAAAGGTGGCTTGTGAGTACACGGTAAAAAACAAACCAAACCAAAACAAAACAAAACAAAAAACACTGGCTGGTCATTAACTTCCTATTTTTATATAAATGCTTGAAATTAAAAAAAAAAGTAAATGAACATCAGTTATGACTATATGCCACTGAATGACAAAAAAAAAAAAAAAGGAGAAGATACACTCACACCCACCAAAAAGCGAATTCTTTAATAATTTTGCTGAGGAGAAATATATAATACTCTCATCTCCTAATTTCTATCCCTTCCCTTCTTTCCATTTTGTATTTTAGAGAGATGGCAAAAGAAGAAAATAAAAACCTACGTATCTAAATCTATCTCCCTCTAAGCGCTGCTTTAACTCTGTACAAGAAGTTTTGATAATATTTTATTATGTTATCATCCATTTTGAAATACTTTCTAATTTGCCTTCTGATCCTTTCCTCCTTTTCTCTCTCTTATTTGGAGCTGTTTTTTTTTTAAATATTATTCTTACTAATGTCTAATTCAATTTATTTAGTCAGACAACATATTTAGTTTTATTTCAGTCCTTTGGTATTTATTGAGACTTGTTTTATAGACCAGTGTGAGGTTAATATCCTGTTGAATGCTCTACTTGCACTTGAAAAGAAAGCATATTTTGTATTTGTTGGATGCCGTGTTCTTTAAACGTAAATTATTAGTTGGTTGATAGTGTTGCTCAAGTCCTTTGTCTTTACTAACATTTTGTGTTTCTGATTTTACCAAGTACTCAAAGAGGGATATCAATTTGTGGATTTGTCTATTTCTTCCTTTAGTTTTGTAACATTTTTGCAATGTGTATCCCAAAGTTCTCTATTATACTGCATTTTCTAGAAAATAGAAAATTTTCTCAAATATTAGGGGCACACAGTTTAGAATTTCCATGTCTTCTTGGTGAATTGATATTTTTATCATTAGGAAATATTCCACTTTATTTCTAATACAGTTTGGAGATTTTTTTTTTTTTTGAGAATCATCTCATGACATTTTTTTCTTGAGTTTAGGATTTTCATGGTATTACCTTTTATTTTTTAATTTCATTTTATTGAATTTATTTAATTCTATTTTATTTACCGAAAGTGACTTCTTTTCATCCATTTTGGTTGTGGCTTATCTTTGCAATGCAATTTCATCTGGGTGACTTATGTACGCTCAGTGAGTTTATAAAAAAATATGTCCTCTGGCTGTCTGGAAAAAAAAAAAAAGGTATTCTGCTCAAGAAAGAGTTCTCTTCACAATCTGCCAAAAAGTTGAGTTCGTCCTCCTTAGGTTGGGCTCTTGGGTTTACAATCCTTCCACCAGGCACCTCCCCACTCTCAGGACCAGCCTCCCCACGCATGAGGTCTGTTCCTGAGTGGGCTGCCCACCACCCCGCAGACGGCTCGGCTGTTCGTTAGCCACCCCCGAGAGGGCCAACTTTATGAAGATTAGACCAGTCATGTAGAAAGTCCCAATGTCCCCATTTGATCCCACCACCTTCCCTATGCAGCAGCACTGCCCAGCAGTCTTCCCCCTGCTTCGCTCTAACGTCAACTAAAGCTGGTTCTCACTCCACCTTTATTTTGGGAGCGCTGAAGGAAAACGTTTCCTGGGCCTCTCCCCAGCCTTCTTGATTCTGCGGTGTGTGAATTCAGTGTCTCTCTCCTGATAGCTGTGCCTCCCTCAGCTTGATCGGAATACTCTGTAATCTATCTTCTCAGCTTGTTTGTTTTGTTTAATTTTTTTTTTTTATTTTAGAAGAGAGTTAGATGTACAGATTGAGAAGACAGTATAGAGAGTTACCATATAACCCTTATCCAGTTTCCCCTATTATTGTCTTTCATTAGTATGGTATACTTACCATAATTAATGAATTCATATTGATATACTGCTATTAACTAAAGCCTACACTTTTTTCCATTTTTAAGTTTACCTTAATATCCCTTTTTCTGTTCCTGAATACCAGCCAGGAACCCATATTGCATTTAGTGGTCATGTCTCCTTAGGCTCCTCTTGGTTGTTGACAATTTCTCGGACTTTTCTTGTTTTGATGACATTGATGATTCTGAGGATTACTGGTCAGTTATTTTGTAGACTCTCTCTCAGGTGGGATTTGTCTGAAGTTTTTCTGATCGTTAGGCTGTGGTTGTAGGTTTTTGGCAGGAAAACTACGGATGAAATGTGTCATTTTTACTGCGTTACATTAAAAGTACATGCTAACAACAGAATTTATCACTTATTGATTTTGACCTTTATCAGCCGTGTGACATGCTATTGTCAGGTTTCTCTACTTACAAAGTTCCTCTTTGTATCCACTCTTCATGCTTTCCATCTGTGCTTTTTGGAGGTAAGTCATTATGTGTAGCTCATACTTGGAGTGTTCACACCTCTTATAAGGCACAGTATTTATATAAATATTTGGAATTTCCTGAATAAAGGATTTGTCTCTTTTCTCTTATTTAAGCATTTAGTTCAATCATTCATTTATATCAGTATTCATCCCTGGATATTTATTTTATACTACTTTAATCCTCCACACATAATCTAGCAAATAAAAATACCATATTAGTGTCTCTATCATATAACTGATATCATCTATAATCAAATCCTGAAGCCATTTATGTTTCTTCTATCAACTATTTCTTTTTTTGACTATTAGTCACTTTTGTTGTTGTTGCTAGTTCATGTGACATGCAATTTTTTTTCTTTTCTTTTTTTTTCTGCCAGGAATTTTGTGTTAAATAACAGTAGGGACCAAATTATATAGTATTTACCTCCAGAAAATATTATATGACATTTTCCTTCAGGCTGCTAGAGATGGAGGCTAAGTCAATTTGAAATGAAATGCCTATATATAGGCATATAGCATATAGCCTATATGCTATATATAGGCATATAAACATGCCTAAACTGTTTATAGGCATGGTTGCAGATTTAGGTCACCACTGACAACGTATTTTCAGATTGTGATCAGGACTTTTCCTTCTGTAAACAAAGGACCTGAGTGCTGGTGAGGCTTTTTCGTGCTTTATAGGTAATTTACTGGTCAAACTCTATCATATCTCTTTTTCCTTCACAAATTAGATATCAGCTTTCTGGGCCATTGGGGAGTGGTCTTTGCTCTCCAGTCCTGCCTCCATATTCCTCTGCCTTGGAAAACCTCCATTTGCCCTGCTGCAATGCCATGTTTTCTCCAACACTGATGGTGGCTGCTTTATACTTCTAGAAGGCTTTACAGTGAATGGATTCTCTTAGCTCTCTTGATGGCCCTTGATAGGTGAAAGCTTGGAGTGTCTCAAAAGGGTTTCTTTCCTATGGAGCTTTTAATATGACTGACAGTGTGGGTAAGTGTGTTACATAAACTATTTTCCTCGAATATTAGAAAAAATTTATGAAGCAGTTATTAGTAGAGTCTCACAGGAGAGCTACTAGAGAAAGTTAGAAGAAATTAAGATAATGAGAATCAAAAGAACAAAATTATGTTAAAGAAAAAGTCAACTCTATAAAGAAAGCGAAAAGAAGAAATGGGAGAGGAAGACAAAGAAAGTCTGTAAAAGAGGGGCACGTTGGTGGCTCAGGTCATGATCCCAGTGTCCTGGGATCGAGTCCTGTATCAGGCTCCCCAGAGGAAGCCTGTTTTTCCCTCTGCCTGTTTCTCTGCCTCTCTCTGTCTCTCATGGATAAATAAATAAGATCTCTGAAAAAAAATAGTCTGTAAAACAGAAAAGATTTAGAGCATATCTATTGGAGCAAAGTTAATAGTGGCAAGTTTCGTTTTAATTGGCTTGTTCACTTGTAAGACCTGGTCAAATTGATGACTGTTTGTGGTATATTTTTGTTCCTCATCAGGCTGTGCATTTGTTGAGAACAGATATCATGCCTTATTCATCATATATTCTCAGGAATGTGCAAAGTACTCAGCACATAGTAAGTATCTGTAAATAATCATTGTTATCTTAAGGTTCCATTCCATTCATTTATTCATTCATAAAATATTTTTGAGGATTTTTTATTATGTGTCAAGCACTCTTCTAAGAAACCAGGATTACATCAGAAAATACAGACAAGATCTATACCACTGTAAAATTTTTAAAAAAGGGAGCAACAAATAAGAAATAAAATGAGTTAATTATACAGTATTCTAGAAGGTGATAAGCCCTAGAAAGAGAAAAATAGAACAGGGAATGGGTGATTTGGAGAGTGTGCTAAGAAAATGGGTTTAATTTTAGAGGGCAATCAAATAAATCAATGAGAAGGTGGCATTTTAACAAATACCTGGAGTATGTTAGGGTGATAGCCATGCGAGATGTAAGAGCCTTAAATTTCCCTCATCTTGAGTGATTTAGGAACTGGGAAGGGACAAGTACGACTGCATTGAAGTAAGGAAGGGGAAAGTAGCAGAGGATGAGAGAATGCGGTTAAGGGCAGGTCAGATGATATCAGACCTCTTAGGCCATTGTAAGCCTTTTCACTTCAAGTGAAATGGGGAACTCTGCAGAGTCTCGAGCAGAGGAGTAACACTATATGACTCATGTTTCAAAAGTTTTACATCCTCTCAGATGATAAAACTAATGAAATAGAGCTTCGTTGCCCTATAATTTTCTTTTCCGCACAATCTATTTCAGAATCCCTATAACTGTCTGTGGCATAGAAACAAGCATCAAGTTTCAACTCACAGTTATGTATAACTCATAGATTGGGGGAAAAGTGAATTGAGGACTAAATATCTAGATACACCATGTTCAAGAGATGCCAGACTGGACTTCCCAGATTCTAAAGTCCTTCCACATTTAAAAAAAGGACAAGGCTAACCTGTCATCTTTTTATAGGTGGAGAGATTGACATTTGAGACAGACACTAGAGCTCTTGACATTCAGTCCATATTTTCACCATTAAAATATGCTGTGTCTTCATTGCTTTGTAAAAGAAGAAAATGATTATTTAGACCCAGCGTGGACGAACCTTATTTGTACAAGGGCAGATGATAAATATTTGGGGTTTGTGGTCCATGTAGGAGCTTTCATAGCCACTCAACTCTGAGTTGTAGCACAAAAGCAACCACGCACAAGTGCAGCTGTTTCAGCAACTCTTAATTTATAAAAAACAGGCAGTGTGGCAACTCATTTGGTTGGTGGGCCATAGTTTGCCAAACTTTGATTTAGATTATGTTTTTGAGATCAAAGAGGAGATTATAAAGCTCAGTTTCCAGAAGTTATGCTGATTTTTTTAAAGCTCAGTAGTTCCTGGGTGACATTGAACAGGAGAAAAACTATGCAAATAAGAACATGAATATAACTAGCTTTCAACAGCACCATGTTCCTACATATGGCTCTTCTAACCAAGAATACCTCTGGGAGGAATTATAAATTATTCTTTCTTCAGAAAAGTGTATTTGGAAGATCGTAGCATGGATGGATGAAATGACATATTTGTTTCTCAGAAATGTGTAAATGATTTGTTAAACTCCCAAGGCATTCACAATTTGGAAATGTATACTGGAAGAAGAAATAAACATTTATAAAATTTTGAAACTAAGTATTCAAGAGTTGGTATTTCTTAGATTACTACAACTAATGGCTGACCTTAATATAGCATCTTTATTCCCTCATTATTTCCTGGATCTGTGAAATATATATGCCTATATATGAAATATTTAATGTAATTCCATATACTATATATGTATTTTTTCCTCACCCACTTCCTGCTAGGGAAACTGAGTCACAAAAAGGACTAATAAATGCCTAAGGAAGAAGTCAATGCCAGGCATGAGTGGAGAATTTGGATCTCATGGCGCCCAGGTTAAAGCTGTTTACATTTTCTCTAAATCAATATATCTGTAGCCCCAGGTTGAGTCTCCAAAGCAAATACACAGGAATCCCAGGGTATGTCAGTTTCAGACAAGAATAATAATCTGCACGTGTACATTTCAAATGAGGCTCTATCTTTTTCTCAAGCTGAAAGCCTATCTTTGTAAAATTCACATTTAGCACAGATGTTTCACATGCCTAATTATTTTTGGTTAGAGTAGTTAAGTAGTAAACAAGTTTGCTGGATCTTTTCCTTGGCCAAATAACTTTAATAGGGAAGATTGTCACTAGAGATGATTAAAGGTCCCTAGTGGCCTTCCACCCCACTTCCAAATGCAGGTAGTATATTTCTAATTATTACTTAGATCTTTGCTGATAATCACAGACAAAATGGCATAGGAAAGCCAGTCATTAGACATATCCTTTGGCTAGTCCCTAATCGAGAGTTTGAGTCAAGATACATTATCTGTAATCACATTTGGCTCCTCTGCATAAGTGGATGACATTTTTGAAGGCTTGAACTGCAAGAAAAAGTTAGCTGGCTTCTTACATATTAGCTTGAAAATGAAAAGCGACATATATTCCTTACTATATGTTATCTCAGGCACAGGATCCACTGGTCCAGGTTTTTCATACCAAAACATATTTTGTTTAGGTAAAACAGCCTTTGTTATACAAAATTCAGATTTAAAAATAATTAGAAGGATTTGAACTTTCTTTTTTAAAAAATAAATGGACCTGTAAATTTGCTTTGAAAAAAGGTTGAAAATCCTTATCTTACCTCTCACCTGTAATGAACAAAATAAATGAAAGAGAATATGTAGAGGGAATTTGGGGTAGTTTGCAGAACTATGTGTTGGATTCTATATGTTAGAAAAAAAATGTTACCTGCTTCAAAAGAGGTATGGGTATTATCTTAAATAAGACCTAGTATTCTTAATGTCTAGATACTAAAGTATCAAAGTATTTGATATTATAATAATGGATACTAAAAAAGCAATTCAACAAATTTTATTGCTTGGTCATATAATCATTTGAATATACATAATACACACCCCTCTTTGATATGTTTACCACAGATGCTACTGCATATGTATAGGCTAACTAAAGAGAAATTCTGTTTATATGTTGTAGCCATGGGGGGAGCTTGCATGATACATAGTAAATGTTATAATCTGTCCAATAGAATATCCATTTATGGTAATGTTCAATGGTAGGACCTGAAGCATCTAAAGCTTGGACTTTGAGAAGGAAATGAATTTCCCAATAAAAGATAACTTTAAAATAAGTCTTCTTTTATTATATAGAATGCTGATCTTGGTAGAGAGATAAGCCGATAGACATAAGATGTTGAACAGCTGACTTTAGATAAAGAGTTGCAGCTACATATAGTCATTTATGTTAAATAATAAGGCAAGTAGCTAGGATTTTATCAATCATAATAGAAGGGATCAAAGATATTTCCCCATGTTTACCACCTGATTTTGACCAAATTAATATGTAAGAACTGAGAAATTTAGGGTTGTACTATGAAAAACCTGAAAGAGAATTAAAAATCTTGGTATGAGGCAGTAACACCCTAGAAAAAGGAAAATAGATCTGGACTAATCTAGAAATTGATTCAAACAAAAGTCTGCTAGTGAAGATAACCCAGAAACATAGTTTAGAATCACTGTACAGTACTTGTGGTTCATGTATGTAATCTTACATGATGAAAAGTATATTGTTCTTATTAGAGAATATATATTATTTTTTTTAACAAGTCCTTTAGTAGTTTTCATAAAATCCACTGTTAAAAAGGCTCCTTGGGTATTGTCAAATACCTCAAATTGTGGAGATTCTCTTGATAATGAAATTTCTGATTCCCAGTTAAAAAAATAAAATAAGGGGATCCCTGGATGGCTCAGAGGTAGCACTGCCTTCAGCCCAGGGCGTGATCCTGGAGACCTGAGATGTGGGGGTCCCACATCAGGCTCCCTGCAGGGAGCCTGCTTCTCCCTCTGCCTGTGTCTCTGCCTCTCTCTGTGTGTCTCTCATGAATAAATAAATAAAATCTTTAAAAAAATAAAATGAATAAATGTATTAGCATTTTGCGGAACTCTGTCACTTCTCCTTAGGCATGCCACATACACGCTTAGTTTTATAAGTATAGGCTATCATGCATCTATTATAAGATAATATAGTTTAATTAAATATCTCAAAATTTGAGACTGTTCTCAAAAATATAAAAATATTTTGAGCTATTTCTAGACAATATTTTCTTTAAAATAATGAATTGGACTTTTCTTTTAAATTTTTAAAAAAAGATTTTATTTATTTATTTGAGAGAGAGAGAAAGTGCACACGAGTCGGGTGAAGGGCAGAGGGAAAGGGAGAAGCAGACTCCCCACTGAGTAGACGCCTCAATGATCCCAGGACCCTGGGATCATGATCTGAGCAGAAGACAGACATTTAACCGACTGAGCCACCTAGGTGCCCCTCTTTAAAAATTTAACCAAAGTTGGAAAGTGAAAATTTTGATGTGATTCTAAAATAGGGACAAATTCCGTATTTTTGAATATTTGATTTCTTAAGATTCTGTTTCTATTAGCAATAAAATAAAAAAAAGGATATATTTCAATAATATTTTAATCTTTGGAGATTTTGAAATATTAAACTATTTTTCTTTCTTTAATTTACTCATTATGCAGTATAAGCACCTGGAAGTCATTGTGAAGAGGACTCATTAAGATTCTTCTGTGACAAATTTTAAATTTACTATTTAGGGAGATTCAATTTATGTCGGCAGTTTTGTTTTTTTTTTTTCTTAGTACTGAAAACATATTGATCTTGAAACACAGGCATTTTCTTCGAGTATATAATGCATATAGACATCACTCTTAAGTTCTTATGATTTGTTATGCTAAAAAAATCCCTGAAATGTCTTTATGTGAACATAGAAAAACATACTTGGTCTATTTTTTTGCTTTAATCTCTAGTATTGATTTCTCACTCTCACATTAAGTGATATAGTCTTCATTTAAGTTAATAAAAATCTGAGATCCAATACAAAGAAAAATTAATTATCTAAATAGATGTAATATATTGCTATCTAGCCTGTACCTGAACAAAACAAGTTATTCTTAAAAAAGGATTTATTTTGATGGAAAACTAAATTCCTTAACAGTGATTCTATATGAAAGGATTAATATAGGAACATAATGGAAAAGAAAGTGCCTTTGAGAGGGAATCAAGAGCTCTGATTTGGTCTGACATCCTTTCTTCCCTGGCTGAGTGATCACAGGTATTTCAGATGTAATTTATACTTCTTCCCATGAAAATGCAATTCATAAAGAGTGATGCTCAAATTCCTATAAGCATATATCCTATTAGCAGCAGAACATTCATGATTTTTATTCTGTTTATGTAACTTTTTGCATACCAGGAAAGGCTTAAAATAAAAATAATAATGCCAACATGTAATAAAGTGAAACAAAGATTAACAAAACAATAAAGACCCAAAACTAAGCATGATAGGAAAGGAACAATCTCAAAACATGACAAAATAAAACAAAATATTTATTTATCAAATGTAGTAGTAGCAAATGAGAATGAAGAACAGGAAGGAGCACTGGTGAGACATTTAGTATGAGCCAGCTCTCCCAAAACATAAATGATAGAAAATAAAGGAAGAACATGTCTATAAAAAATATGCTGTGATACCAGAAGGATAATATGAAAATTAAAATGCAAGATGAGGTGAAAACATTGATGAAAGATAAGAATTAATACTCTAGCACAAAAATCCAATATTTCAATTCAAGGTAATTTACAGAAACATATGATTAAATGCAAGAGTATCTAAAGCTTATAAAGTAAGAAACAGAAGTTCAGGCATCTGAAATAATCGTTATTAGCACTAAAAGGAAAGGCCAAATCTGTAAGGAATTCATTCTGGGCTTTAAGGTTACAGGCACATGCATTTTAATCCCAATCTGTCATTTCTTTGCTGTCTGATCCTGCTATTTCATCTTTTGAAAGCTCAGGTACCTCATTAGAAATAGGCCATTATAGCTGTCATAGAAATTTTGAGATAATTAAAGGTGATTATATATGTAAAGCCTTTACCCAAATGCTGGGCAACTAATACCCAAATTTTTGGTAGGGGAAGAGGAGATGAGTAAATTAGTTGGCAAATCTTTATAGTCTCTTTCAGGAGAAGCACACCCACCCACACCCGCGCGCATGCACACACAGAACATTCCCAGGCCTCTACCTTTCATGTTTTAAAACATTAAACTTTTAAGTTTAAAGCTAAAATATTAAGAACAAAGAGAAGATTTTACAAATTGCCAATAAAGCAGGAGATGGAGTGACAAGAGCATCCTGAAACATTTTCTCCAAAACCTACCCAATGCTAAGACAAAAAAGTAATCACTGCAAAATACAAAACTCCATCAAGTTGACCTTTTCTTTCTGAATTACGTATTAAGACACAAAAAACATTAAGCTTTTTCAAATAATAGCAAAGTTGAAAAGTGGTAAAAATTAGCATCTCAGGACACATAAAATGTGCTTAATAAACATTGTTTAGAAAAAGTAATTTGAAGCAAGATTGATATAATAAGTAAAATTACATAGAAAATTGGAACAACATGAAAAATGGAAGAGCAGAAGGTAGAAATTCATTGAATTTTAGTCTACAGATCTAGCTAGAAAGTGAGTGGGCAAGAAGTTTAACCTAGGGAGGATACTTATTCTTAGTAAATTCAAAGTTTATTTAATAAGTCACGATGGAAAATAAAGAGCTAATGAGACTAAACATTTACCTACAAAACTGCATTCCATTTCATTTCATTAGCACACTATGAAAAGTGAACTTCAGCTTAATTATATTGTTATAAAAACACTGCATAAAAGTCTAGATTACAAATAAATTTTAAGAGAATTAGAACTCAGTGTTCACTAGAAAATATATATAAGTGAAGAGAACATAACCTCATAGGATAAAAAATAAATGACACACCCCAAAATGCTAATACTCAGAACAGTTGTTTTCAATTGTCTTATAATTAGAAGGGTCCCTGATATATTTATAAAAAATGCAATCTTCATGCTATGAGAAATGCACTTAATTCTATAAATCATGCACTCTTTCTCAACTATTGGGTCAAAAAGGCAATAGAACACAGTCAGATTACCTATAAACATATTAACAAATATAAATGTTATAGATATGACAAAGAGACAGAGAGACAGAGACAGAGAGAGATGCATGGATATGCACATTTAGACAGATTCAGAGAGACATCATGTAACCCGGAAATACAAATGCAGTATGTTCAGTGACACAGAAAGCTTTCAGAGATCACTTAGAGACAAATGTAGCATATAGCTTTAGAATACGGTTTAAAGACCGACAAGTATCACAAACTGAGCTATATTTACAAAGTTTAGAAGTGGAAGCATTTGCTGCTTCTGACCTATCTCTCTCCTTCCTAAGTGCCATGGGCAGAGCTCAGTTTCTGAACTTTTTTGGTACTATCCCCGCCCCTAAAGAAAACTTTGAACTCCGCAGAGAGTTCTGGGACCTGCAGCAAAGTAGAGTGGGTGCACAGAAGTTCTTCACCTGACGCTGCTTTCTATTTATTCATTGTTGACTATGAAGTTCTTGGGTTCATGAAGTACAAGTAAAATTCATCTCCATTTCAAAGAGACACAGAGACAGCTTTTCTTAGGAGTTCTCACAGGGACAGCAGTTTAGTCTCAGGGTGGGGGTGGAGCCAGGGGGGTCTGGGACAGATAGGAAAAAGGCTGAAGACGTGATCTTGAGGCTGCCATTTTTGGAAAATTCTGCAAAAAACAGTTAACTAAGATGTGTAACTCACTGCACAAGCTACAAAGAAGATTTAGGCTTCATCAAGGGTTATTTCTGCAAAGAAAATTAGAGCTACATTTTTCCATTTGATACATAATTTGCTGCCTTTGTAGAAGGAATAATGGTAGAGTGAATAGGTTCTTGTTATTATTTTTTAGTTCAGCTTTCTTTTAGAGGTCAAGTTATACTCTGATTCATATAATTTCTAAAATTTCTGGAGGAGGTTGGTGAATATGGGTTAAATATTTTTTTGTTGTGATTTTAACTTTATACAGAACTTTATCAATACAGTAGGCTCTGAGAGTTAAAGGACCAGAAATAAAATTTCAATATTAACATATTGCTGAATTCTAGAAGCTTAGCTGACCTAATTCATATCCATCCAAACGTTTAAAAAGTATGTTCTTGTAGGGGCACCTGGGTGTCTGCCTTCAGATCAGATCAAGATCCTGGGGTCCTGGGATGGAGCCCTGCATGTCAGGCTCCCTGCTGGGGGTGGGGGCAGCAAGGATCCTGCTTCTCCCTCTCCCTTTGCCTCTCCCCACAGCTCATTCTCTTTCTTGCACACTCTCTCTCAAATCTTTTAAAAGTATTTTATACTCTCTCTCAAATCTTTTAAAACAAAAGTATTTTATACTATAACATATCGCATTTTTGTGTATATGACTTAATTTTCCCAAGTGTTAAGGAATATGTGATCATTGAATAAAACTTGGAAAATAGTAAACACTAAGTAAAAGCAACCATGACACCAATATCAAAATAATACATATGTATATAGAGAGATGGTTGGACATAATGGGAAGATAGATACAAACAGAACAGAAAAAATCAATTAAATTATATCATAAATAAATGTACTTTTGTATCAAGTTTTTAAAATTTACGACTGTATTTTGTCTGTGTTTCCACGTTATTAAATATTCTACTTCATCATAGAGACATCTCATAAGTTACTCAACCAGACTTCTATTGTTTGGTATTGATATAATTTGTAATTATTTATTATAAATGATGATTCATGTCTACAAGTGGAATTATTGAATCAAATGCTGTGGTCATTTATATTTCTTAATAATTAACCAGTGGCCTGACATAGTGGGACAAAAATAAGTTTTAGAGTCGCACACATTTGGATTCAAAACCTGAAAATTTCATTTTAAGCTTTCTGCTTCCATTAAAAAAATATTTAAAATCAAGATGTTGAATTTGTAAATAATGGTATTAAAAGGATTTAATTAAATAATATATTTAATTTAAATATGTTTATATTAAACATATCTAAAGAACCTGAGAACCTGGTATATAGCATACCCCCAAATGGTAAATATTTTTATTTCATAAGGTTACTTACCTTTTAACCATCATATTTATCATAAGTATTTCTTTTTTGGGGCAGCCCGGATGGCTCAGCGGTTTGCCACCTGCCTTCAGCCCAGGGTGTAATGCTGGAGACCCGGGATCGAGTCCCATATCAGGCTCCCTGCGTGGAGCCTGTGTCTCCCTCTGCCTGTGTCTCTGCCTCTCTCTCTCTCTCTCTCTCTCTCCCTTTCTGTGTCTCTCATGAATAAATAAAATCTTTTAAAAAAAGTATTTCTTTTTTGAAATTATTTCATTTGATTTTTATACATAGTAATTTTGACATCAAGAAGTTTGTTATGTTAATAAAATCTACTTTCTTTTTTATTTTATTTCCATATTCTTTTAAGCTTAAGAAGTTCTTCCCTGAACTTAAATAAGGAAATAAATCACCTATATATTTTTCTGATATGTGTTGTTATATACTTTTTTTCCAAGGAAAAGTATTGTAAAGGCAAGTAATAATAATAACCCAGTCAGTTAAGCATCTGCCTTCAGCTCAGGTCATGATCCTGGGGCCTGGGGTCCTGGGATGGAGTCCCAAGTAGGGATCTCTGCTCACTGGGGAGTCGCTTCTTTCTATCACTCTGCCCCTCCCCTTACCTCATCCTCGCGCTCTCTTTCTGTCTCTCTTGCTTTCACTCCCTTTGTCAAGTAAATAAATAAAATTGGTAGGAAAAAAACAAAAGTGATAATGAGTTGGAAATCTGAGTGATGTGCTTTCCCAAGTATTACCTAATTTACTCACTATACTCTCTATTTTATTCTTTATTTGAGTTAAGGAACTTAGATGTCTGAACAAAGGAAAACTGGACCTCAATAGGAATAAACTCACACTAGGATCAAGCTTATTAGGTTTTAGGATTCCTGGTGATAGCCTGACCTTCACATGTATGTTAGTAAAGGAGAATCCAGGGGTATCTGGGTGACTCAGTGGCTGAACATCTACCTTTAGCTCAGGTCGTGATCCTGGGGTCCTGGGATCGAGTCCTGCATTGGGCTCCCCGAAGGGAGCCTGCTTCTCCCTCTGCCTATGTCTCTGCCTCTCTCTGTGTGATCTCATGAATAAATAAAAATCTTAAAAAATAAATAAATAAAAGGAGATAATATCTACTGTCAGCCTGTACGCCTGTCAGCGTAGAAGTAGATATTAAAGAGGGATATTTATGGCCTTTCTTTTACCATGTGCTTAAACACTGAATCTTGGTCTATTTTTTCCCATTTGGTAATTGCTGAATAGAATCTAAACAAAATATGGCACACGATGGGTTTTTGAAAACAAAAAGGCCTAACAATGGAAAATAAGCCAATGGAAATAATCTAGAGAATTAGAAGATTTCTAAAAAAATTTTCTACAGAAAATAAAATCCTGTGAGTAAGGGGAACTGGAAACAGGGTAAAAACCACACGAAATAAAAGTCAATACTGACTTCAGAGATCTAAAATAATACGGCCAGAGTCAGAAAACTAAAAGAAGAAAGGAGCTTAAAAACCTAGCAAGTAAATTGAAATGCATTTTTGAGGCAGAAAAGACTTGTTGCAGCAGAAAATTTACTCAATAATGTGGAAGACAAGTTTGAGAAATTTATCATGAATGCAAATTTAAAAAAATATTTTGAAAACAAATAAAATATTTTGTCTAGGTGACATATCTAGTTTATAGTCGACTGCCAAGAGTAAAATAAAATAATTTCACTATGTACAGAAGAAATAATCAAATATACAAGTGAAGAAAAACATTTCTAAAGTAAAGAAATATTGAATATGAAAACAATGTATGGAAGTAGAGAAATTAATTTACATAAAAATAATACACATCAGGCTTGTGCTCCATTTCTTCTCTCCAAATATAAATCACAGAAGCCAATAAAATTTTAAGTAACAATCTCATCTGAGGATAATGAACCTCATTAAACCTTTATTCACATGATAATAATATTTATACAATTACATAAGAAATAGAAATTGTAGCATTATTTTATCCTTCCCGAGGATAATATGTGAGTACCCTTAACAGGTAAAACATCTGACTGATGTTAACAGTCAGTCAACTGAGAGGTAAATCAAAATCAAGAATTCAGAAATGGTGAAGTCATAGCATTAAATGTCTGAGGATGAACACAAACCAATTATCTAAATTAAGTGTAAATAATGGTTATAATTATGACTAAAACTTAAGTGCAAAAGCTCAAAACCATTCTAAAAGGTATTTTATATGGCAGTAGTTAAAATATAAAAAATAATTTTGATCTGAACATTAATATTTAAGGAGAATATAGGATTTATGGTGTGAGAGATTACAGAACATAAAAATTTGCTTTATAATTTTCTCTATATTTCAGTTTTTTGACAATATACATATGTAGTTTTTAGTTAAAATATGTAATAAGAAAAAGGATTTACAACAAATTTGGTAATTAGGCTCTTTGGAAAATTAACTAATGTATTAACTAAATAACAAGATTATTCCATATCTAAGTAAAATATACAAAAAACCATAACTGCTATTTAATAAGTTTCTGAAGTAAACAACAAAATAACAACTTAGAAAATATTTATAGATTTAATCCTGCTAAATCCATAGCACATGGATATTTAAAAATGGAAATCACACATCGAGTAAAGTATTTCCAATAAATAGTAAATGTAAAATATCCTCAAACAGATAAAGTAGTTGGAAATAAGTAATAATAAGAATTATGTCATCATAAGTATGAAGCCAAACAATTATATATTACCAATTCCAGAATAATTACAGTTGGAAGATAAAAATGAAAAAAAAAGTCACCTTTCCTAGTAAATAGAATATAAATTGGCAACCACATAACTTTTTAAAACCTATAAATCTGATGAAAAATAACAATACTTCTAATACTCAGTCCTGGCACTAGTGTTGTGAGTAAGGCCTTTTTGGAAAAAATTTGACAATATACATGAAAGGCCATATAAGTATCTACATCCTTTTATGTAGTCATTTTAGCATTATGAATGTGTCCAAAAGAGGAAACTGAAAAAATGTGGCTTATGCATGTGAGTATAAACTTAATATTTATATTAGAGAAACATATGCTACAAAGAGACAAAGTGCCCATCAAGAAATAAATGATGACACTTGAAGTTAACAATCCAAACCACATTTGTTTAGGAAAAATATAACAATGAAAAACACATTTATTGACTTATGAAAATACTCACAGCATGACATTAAATAAAACACAAAAGCAAGAAATAATACTGAATAATTATATTCAGTATGACTTTAGATATAGATAGAAACCACTAAAAAAAATTACAGGGCACCAAAGGAAGAGTACTGAAAGAATATACACCAAAATGGTGACAAAGACTTCTGCTAAATGATGAAACAGCAGATGGATTTAATTTCTGCAGTATATTTTTATATACTTACAAATATGTATTATAATACACACAACACAAAAATGTATTTGTAAATTCATAAATGAATACTACATATTTTTGTTACATACATATTATATATTTATATATTATTATTATATATTTATTATATATATTTATTAAATAATATATATGAAATTCAGACTTGGATTGAGTCCTGGTTCTGTTACTTAGTAGCTCTTTCATTTTGCACAAATGACTAAAATTTTTATGAATTTCAGTTTCTTCAATTCTAACATGAGACTGCTACTAGATCACAGAGCTGGTGTGATGATTAAATGATTATATGAAATAAAAGTTACCCATACTATTCACCAGGCACTTTATTATAAATGGTATTTAGATTACATAAAATTTTTAATCTAAAATTTGACTTATCAAACTCTGAGCTGAGGGAAACTGTCTTGTAGCATTGCATACATACATACCTGTGAGGTGGTGGTGGAGGTAGGGTGTGTGTGTGTGTGTGTGTGTGTGTGTTTAAATAATATACACACATACACACGTATGTATTAATAGTGGAGGTAAAGCCATAAATTCTTTCATAATTTTCCTTCATTTCAATATCTAAGAGCTTAGGACTCTAGAATACGAATGCCTTCAGAAATTTCACAAGTACCTAATGCCTCCTAACGACTGAATGTCCCACTCCATGCGTTGTTGCCTTTACCACGGGGTTACAGATTGATGGGAGCAGCTCCGCCTTCTTCCTCCCCTGCAGCCCCTATTTCTACTGGACCAAGTCCACACAACCCTCTTCTGCTTCTCATTACCAGTTCTAGGAAGAGGTGAATTGGTTTTCAACTTCTACATTTGATACACAGCCTCGTTGATTGAATAAACAGGTAAGGAGGTATATGATTTTACTTCTAGTCTTTGATTTTTCTTTTATTGTTTCATAAAACTTCCTGTTTCAGTTGTTGTGTCTCCAATTAGTGAAGGTGTTAGATGTCTGACTTCCTAGTAAACTTGGTGGGTGTTAATTTTATTGCCTCTTTAGGTCCAGATTATGCTAAATTCATTTCAGAGGACAGAATTCGATATGACTACAATATAATTGCATGGTTAATTGCAAGTAAAACCTCCTCTAAAATTAATATTTAAAGTGGAATTGCAGTCAAAAGCAGCACAAATGAAGAGGTATTGTTAAAACAAAGTGCCCTGAGGGAGATCAGTGCATTTCAGAGAAATTTAGGATATGAATCAGAAAGCAATCCCAAATAAATCTCCAGGGAGGGCCATCTCTACTTCCAGAAACTATATTTCTGGTGGCTTAGATACTCAATCTCCTGTTTTATCTCTTCTGCATTTGTCTACATAATCTCTGTTGAGACAGAAAAACAAGCCTTCTTTTAAGATCTTTCTTTTCCTTTTGCAAGGGTTTACTGTAACAGCTTTTTCTTCTACCTTGAATGTCTTAGGTCTCACAAGACTTCTCTTTCTGCATGTTTACCTGATGTGAGAACTAAGCTCATATGCTTTCCTGACTACTATTTAGCATTAAATCTTCAGCAAGCATTTTAGTTTATCTCCCACTTTGGAGGATAATTGAATAAGTAGAGACATACATTACAAATGAACAGTGTTTCTATGGCTGCGTCTTACTGTACTTGTTGATTTATGCAATCTAAAATGGGATTTTATGTGAAATAATATAAAACTACTTGGCTTTTGAATATTGAAGCATTCTTTCTATACTAATCAACAATAATTTGATTTCGAATGCTGTTTGACTACATAGAGTTTTAAGGCAAAATTTTAACTTCTAAAAAGATGCCATTTTATGAAATGGTCCCTTTTCCCCTTCTCTTCTTAAAAAAGGGACCACAAAGCCATTACTGTAAAGGCTTTATTTTCCAATCTATGAGAAGAATATTGAAAATGTTTTAAATACAGAATCCAGTCAAGAATTAGTCCCGATATGATTTTAAATTTTAGAAATTCCAAATATCTTCTTGTATTCAAAAAAGGTGATTTTAGACACACTCTTCAATGAGCATCTGTTATAAATCTTTTTTTTTTTAATTTATTTATTTATGATAGTCATCAGAGAGAGAGAGAGGCAGAGACACAGGCAGAGGGAGAAGCAGGCTTCCGTGCACCGGGAGCCCGACGTGGGATTCGATCCCGCGCCTCCAGGATCGCGCCCTGGGCCAAAGGCAGGCGCCAAACCGCAGCGCCACCCAGGGATCCCGAGCATCCGTTATAAAATGTGCCCTAGCACAATATCCATCTGCACTCACTATCATAAAGAAAAAAAGAAAGAAAGGAAATACTCTTCCTTTCTTTAATATATAAGGTAGGTTGGTTTATACTTCTTTTGATTCTTTATTGTTGGCCAGTGGTAGATATTTGTTAGTTTTCTCCTGCATCTCCTGATTCTTGAATACAATAAAATAAAATATAAAAGATGATGCATTTATATCATACACAGAAAACAAAAGCTCACTGGTTCTTTTTTAGCCTCAGATTAAATTTCTTCATGTATTGAATCATGGTATTTTTACCCAGAGAACTTCAGAGGTTAGTGAGGTTTAATACTTAGTTTCCAAATAATGAAACTGTGACTCAGAGAGTGTCTTATCTTTAGTAACCAGTTAAGGAGTGAACTTTTTTCTAGACTTTGCTGCCTTCCATCTCTTTTGACTCTTTCATAAATAGGTTTCACTAAATAGTGGTAACTGGCCAGGGGACAGAGCCATGAGTTGCTGTATTAAGAGTCTAAGATACATAACATCACCTCACCTCTCATTTCAGGCTTTAAAAAAAAATCTGGCCATTTGCTATCTCCCCCTGATTTAGGCTCTGCTTGCTGTAATGTGCGTTCACACTGATTAAATGTATTAAATAATTCACTAAACAAAATTTTTCTAAGCTCTATCATGTACTTTCAATGAAAGAAGGGCCAATATGCAAAAACTAGCTATAATATAAATTAGAATAAAACAGGACTTACGTGGACTGACAGATTGTAGATGGAAAGGGGCTTGATTCCAACTGAGAAATTAAAAAAAAAAAAAAGGCTTCGGAGAAAGAGCACTTGGGCCACTCCCTAAACAATAGAAGGCATTTGGAAATTGAATCTAAACAGGCATACTATGCTCAGCAAAAGGCATCAACAAAAGTAGAGAAATGCTCAAATGGAGGCGACAGGAAATGAGTTATGGTTTGACTGAGATTATTTCAAGAAGTTATGAGAAATATCCTGGTCTTATTGTTCTTTTACATTTTACTACCAATGGAGCCAATAACTTGACTTTTTCTTGATGTTGAGACACATGGATTTTTTTTTTCTTTCAAATTTTGGGTATTTACATTAGCGATTCTAACAATCAAAGTCCATGTTTTCCATAACTTCTCAACCAGCTTGTGTATTGTGTGTTTAGAACAGGGAGCAGCCTGGATGACATGATTTGAAGCATGCTGAAAGAATTCCTGGGTGTAAAATAACATAAGATTATTTGTCTGTGAAATTATAAACTTCAGTGCTGAAAGATAACTTAGTGTTAAAACTAGACATTTTATTAAGTGAAGCAACCAGAAGGCAGTATTTTGCCCATGATCACATAACATTGGTAACATTACATATTTATTTTTTAATTATGAGATTGCTTTTGTAGAATTCTCTTATCATAAAACTATAAAATCCAAGTTTCTCTGAAGAAGCAATACATTTCAGAAATACACACATATACACACATCTTTTTTTTCTTTTTCCTTCTTTTTTTAAAACCCAAGCCATAGAACTGCATTAATCATATTTTGTTATTCACAGCTTACTAAAATTTTGGTTCATACGCAGCTCTCTGATCACATTTTAAAAAATATTTATTAGGAATATAATTAACACCTCTAACATACTATGCATTCTAAGAATTCAAATATTCCTAAAAACATTTACCTATGTACTTATGAGGATATCCTCATATACCTGGTCTTTGGCTTCTCACCCAGAAATATAATATATTCAGAAGTTTATGTTTATTATTAGTAACCCTGGTTTTTCTTTAATACTTTCTATCACACATATATACGAATACCTAACAACTATGTTGTGTAGTTTTTCTTATATTTTTAAGTTATTAAAAGGGCTATAATTTTATGTTAACATCTTAATGTAAAATTATTTTGCCAGATAATTAACTATAATTTGAAATGAAGAGATAAGAGCCTGAGGGAATAGTAATAAAAGCCCATTCAACAAACATTTACAACAGTTAACATTTGCAGGCAGTGGGGATACAAATATAAATAAAATATAATTCTTTCTTTAAGGAATTTGTGACTTGTGCAAGAGAGATATTAACAGATAATTACAATAAAAAGTGAAAAAGTACTATAAAAACATTTTTGTAAACTGGTGTGGGCATATAGGGCAGATGACATTTTCCTTAAATCTTTAAGGATGTTTGGGATATCACTATAGTATGAGATAAATTTCAGGTTGAAAAAGACAACTGTAGGGGTGCCTGGGTGGCTCAGTTGGTTAAGCATCTGTCTTCAGCTCAGATCACAATCTCTGGGTCCTGGGATTGAGCCCTACATCTGGCTCCCTGCTCTTTTGGGGGGGGGTCCTGCTTCTCTCTCTCCCTCTGCCTACCAATCCCCTGGGTTGTGTTCTATTTCTCTCTTTCTCTGTCAAATAAATAAACAAAATATTTTTTAAAAAAGAAAGAGACAACTTTGTAGTGCTCTTGAGGTCGAAGTAGAATGGATGTCACAATATCAAGATATTATGAAGGACCAAATTAAGTCAGAAGGAATTAGGGCTAATTGGATTAGTGGGGAGATTACAGAAAATGGTTGAAGTTACTATCAGTACTAAGTACACTAGAGATTCTACAATATTTTATGACTATTAGAAATAGCACTGGAAAGTAAGCAAAAGCCAAGGATTAGACAGGCTCCTACATCGTATCACTGAATAAGTTATGGTGCTCTTACAGATGAACAAGAGAGGTTGATACAGAAAATATTTTTTTTTCCTAAATTTAACAGTAATCATTTTACCTAATTATAAATGTAATGTTTTCACTGTAGAATATTTGTAACAGGTGTGCAGCAGAGCAATCTGGTATGATTTATGCAATTTTAGTATACATATACCTCATGATCTGTGAATGTGTATGTGTGTGTTTGCTTGCCCACACGAGTTTATTAGTGGGGATGTTCAAAGAAGCTCACTGCAGCATTTTTTTTGTGGTGTAGGAGGCAACCTGAGTAACCATAAGTTGAATCCCTAAATAAAATATGTATACAATGAAATTTTAGTCTGCAAATAGAGGCAGGTTTTTTTTAAAATTATTTTATGTCTTGTATTGTGGTCTGGTATTCTTTATTCTTATCACAAAACTGGCCAGATGTGACTGAATTGTCTAATGCATGTGGCAACTGTGCTCCAAAATCTCATTACTACAGAGTTTCCCTGCCATTTGATGTTAGGCCTAGCATGGATGTAATTTGTCTGGAAGCTTCAGTGACTACTAGAGTGGGTCCTGGCCTCACAGTCATACCCCCCCCCCTTTTTTATAACCCAAATAGTTCACATGCAACAATCTGCCTTTTTCTCTGAGCCCCCATCAATTGCCTGGTGTCTGGTTCTCATAAAATTATCCTGACATTCACAAAGCAAATGTCCTTTCAGTTTTGACTGCAGGGTGAGGTGACCCACCAGATGTGGTATTCTGGTACAGTTTGAAGGAAGCATACAATGTTTACATTAACCTTTTCAGGCCCTTTCTCATGTGGGGTTAGCAGTATGGCAGTTAAATAAGGATGCTTAGTCATCCAGAATCCTGTAAGCACTTGACACCATGTCAAGTAATCTACTTTACCCCATATGATTTGGCCATCCTGGACATGGTGAAAAAGCAGCTTGGCAATAAGAACCCAACGATTTTCAAGAACCTATCTATCTCTCCACATTATTTTCTTTTCCCGTTGCCAAACCTCATTATCAGGTGCCTGGCCACTAATTGGAGAGAGATGAAAATTTCATCCTGATTTTATGGATTTCTGGACCTCAGATTTCTCCATTATTCATTTCTTGGATTATGATCTTGCAGACAGAGCAGACTAGCAAACACTGTCCCTTCAAACGGTTGGACAATTCACTAAGGAGACCTTACACTAACTGGAGAACTCTCTTTTAACTTGATTTATGTTTCACTATAAATGACAAACTATATAAACTTGCCTTTCTTCGTAGCTTATTCCAATAAAATACTGTTAGAAATGACTACATCTAAAACTCTATGCATTTATTTCCCTAAGAAATGAAAGACACATCTAAAGACCTGTCTTTGCTTGGTTAAAGCTTCTGATTTCACTTAAAATAGCATGTGGCTTTCTTAAACGTGTTATTTTTCTCCATCCTTCCCTTCTAATTTGTGAAAAAAGAACATAGAAGCTATTAGTACATATAAATGTTCCAACA
Source organism: Canis lupus dingo (assembly GCF_003254725.2). Classification (NCBI taxonomy): domain Eukaryota; kingdom Metazoa; phylum Chordata; class Mammalia; order Carnivora; family Canidae; genus Canis; species Canis lupus. The sequence continues at coordinate 4,929,758 of NC_064245.1, forward strand.
GCTTCAAGGCTTCAAGGCAACACAAATATTCTACAAATGTGAAATTTGTCATGATGCTCAAGTAGTGAAATAAACATCATGAAGATTTTCCTTTGTAAGCACTTGTGACAGCTAAAAAGTAATAATTCCTATTAATAAGTGATTTAATGTGTCCCAATATGTGTCCAGGCCCACAACTATTATGTCACTAACAGAGCTAATCAGTTTAATGTGCTGTAGGCAGGGACTACCGATGCATACAAATGTAACGATAACAAGGAAAGGGGACTTCATCTCTTCTATTGTGAGTTTTTCCCCAGCAGTGACAGGTTTTGAGACAGCCCTCTGTGAATTCTTTTACATTTGTACCCGTCTGAAATGTCTGTCCTCAAGCTTACTCTTATCAGTGGACTATTCTAAAACTATTTTTATTCCACTCTAATCTTTCCAGTGAATCTTGTTGCCCTTGCAGTGTCTTACTTTGAGTAGGGTATGTATTCCAACATTCTTGACAGGAAGACTGAGAGTGTGAGAAAGAAGGAAGATGGACTAGGGCAAGACAAAGTAGGGAAAATACATAGATTTTCTATGTTCTGTCTTGGTTGGGAAATAAATAGCCACAAGTTAGTAATGGTTAAAAAATTTCTTTCTTAAGCTGGTGTTTAAGAACATAACCATGTTGAACACATATGCATATGTGTTCTGGGCTATGTATGATAATGTGTGCTGTGTGTATTGGTACCTACATACACAGCGTGTTGTATGCTAATGTGATCGTGTGAACATTTTCAGAATATCGGCATTACAAGTGAATGAGAAGAGTAAACAAACTCTTGGTAACTTTCTAAGTCTTATTTAGGGACAATGATAATGATTAAAGATAACTATAATTTATCTAGTATTTCTGCTGTGCCACCTGTTTTATAGACCCTTTTAAAGAGTCCTCACAATACCCCTCCTTGAAAGGTACTGTTATTTGCATCTGTTTTTACAGATCATTGAAGTATAGCGAATATAGGATTTTGTATTCCCAATCCTGTTTCTTCATTTCCCTCCAACCCATACTCCAACCCCTAGAAGAAAGTCTTTTTGTTGATAAAGTCAAGAGACAACGGCATCAACAGCAAAATAAACTTCATACTTAGGCTTTGAGATCTGGCTCACAGTGCGGGGAAACAGCAACCCTGTAGGTGCTGCTCTAGACTGAAGTAATTGGACGTATTTGAAGTATTCTCCTGCAGGGCACTCCAAGGCTAGACATCGCTCAAGGACAGTGCCCAGTCTTGGTTGGGAAGAAAGTCCTAGACCAGGACTAGTGGATTGAGAAAAGACATTTAGAGACAGAAAGGAATCTACCCAACCAATAGGAATTCTACATGGCTGTAGGGAAACTTGGAGGTATTGCTGAAGGCCTCTTTAGCAACATCTTCTGGACCCTGGCTGAATATTTAATGGTCTAAGGGTAAAATTATTTTCTTTCTAAATACACATTGTTCCTGCAAGCCATTCCAGATGTTGCCAGCGTAACAGAAAGAAATGAAATAAATTATCTACACTCCTACTACCTTGGACAATTTCTAACTTGCATCCAGGTCTGCCTGATTCCAAAATCTATGTCTTTAAAACCATGCTGCATTGCTTATAGAGTATACAATAGACAACTTGTGCCTCTATTGGTATCTGCTATCATGAACAATAGATATCGCTTGATGTGTAATAGGTAAAACTCCTGAGAAATGAGAATGTCTCATACAGACACCAAGGGAGCACTTTCAATTTTTTAGTTTCCTAAAATGACTGCAATTTATTCAATGAGAAAATGCCTAATGTATATATGTTTATAACCTTGAGTCAGTTGTCTATAAATAATGCCATTCCAAAAGAATCAATATTTTCACTATTAAATGTACATAGATACCCACATATGTAAATAAATTGATAGCAAATAGATGCATAGAATAGAGAGGTAGATGGAATAGAGTTGTAACCATTGGCAAAGAAGTAGCTTTGCCACATAGCAGGAACAGATATTTGCACTACATCAACCTAACCAAATATACTTTTGTTTGTTTTTTTTTTTGAGACGAATTTTATTTATTTTTTAAAAGGTTATTTATTTATTTATTTATTTATTTATTTATTTATTTATTTATGAGAGACATAGAGAGAGAGAGAGAGAGAGAGAGAGAGAGAGAGGCAGAGACACAGGCAGAGGGAGAAGCAGGCTTCCTGCAGGGACCCCGATGCGGGACTTGATCCCAGGACCCGGAGTCACTACCTGAGCCGAAGGCAGGTGCTCAACCACTGAGCCACCCAGCCACCCCACACATTTCTTTTTGTAGGTGTTGTTTTCCTGCTTTGTTTTAGAATGTGGAAGGCCCAAATGAGCTCCACTCAGAAAATAACGGTGTTATAAGACCATGTGAGAGGTGATTTCATACTGGACTTGGCTTGGTTGTGCAGCAGCTGGGGGCAAGTGATAGAATTAGAAATGTCTGTATTCCATTTTATTTAAGAGGAATCCATTGACCCAGACCTGGCACTTATTTTCTAGCTTATGAATGCATACACACACACACACACACACACACACACACACACACAGACTTGTGGATGATGTTTTCCTCTCTTTCCCAATTGTCTCATTATTGATATGTCCAGACATAATTTATGTTCCTTTTGTTACACCTTCAATTAGGCCTGTACTGCTATAAGTGACCTGGTTTATTATGTTAGTAGGTGCTTACAGCACACACATATTCTCGAAGTGTGCTAAGACAGCAGTATCAAGGGCATTAACAAATGAGTACTTAATACTGGGTGAGATAGAAATAAAATAATTGTTTCCAGATAGGGCTGATTAAATGAGAACCAGAGATGACTTAAAAGTTAATGTGTGGGGATCCCTGGGTGGCGCAGCGGTTTGGCGCCTGCCTTTGGCCCAGGGCGCGATCCTGGAGACCCGGGATCGAGTCCCACATCGGGCTCCCAGTGCATGGAGCCTGCTTCTCCCTCTGCCTATGTCTCTGCCTCTCTCTCTCTCTCTGTGACTATCATAAATAAATAAAAATTAAAAAAAAAAAAAAAAAAAAAAAAAAAAAAAAAAAAAAAAAAAAAAAAAAAAGTTAATGTGTGAACTGTGACTGGTAACACAGTTATCTTTTCAATAACTTGTTATGGCTTTATAATTATTCATAATTCATACAGCTCATGTAATGTTACTTTTTGTGCCATATACAGATATTTTATGCAGCATATAAAATTAGAGATTTGGTGTAGCATATTATTATTATTATTATTTGCATATTATTATTATTAATACTTCTTTTTTTCTTGGTAAAAGTAATTTCTTGCTATCTAGGTTACTTTAAATATATTATCTCATAGAATAATTTTGTTGCTAGTGAAATCTAAGATGAATAATAATTATCTTTCTAGAATGCAAGCCCCTTGATGGCAGGGACCATCACATTTTAATTTGCCATATTGCCTTCTACAAATTGCTCAAATGCTTTTATTGAATTTAATGTTTAGTTGTCTTGTCTAGCTCAGAAAAAGACATTTCTAATTCCACAAGCATAATTATCTCTTAAGTTCATTTGCAAAAGATATGTTGGAATTAATATAATGCAGTTGTAGTGGCTTAGCAATATTTCTGTAGACAATTTCATACCTAGAATTTTGCTAATCTTTAAAAATACATATTTAAATTAACAACTGATTGACACCCAAATTGAAACAAAGTTTCAATACTAGCACTGAAGCAAAGAGGAGTATTTAGATTCGACATTTATTGTTTAAGCAACAGTGCTTGATTAGCTAGTAAAAATATTAGTTATGCTGGATTACAAGAATTGAGACTGTTTTGCTAATTAAGAGTTTTAATTAGTAACATTTACTTAGCTATAGCTTATAGATATTTTAGTTTCAAGGACCTATACTGTTGCTTAATATCAAATATTTAAAAATTTGTTTTACATGCCTAATATCTGTACTTAATATGACCCCAAGGCTTTGTGTGTCTATATGGACTTGCAAATAATTATTTCATTATACTGATATGACAGTAAGGAGTGGAAATACTAGAGAGAAGGAAAACTAAATTCTTCAAGGTTTTGTGTTGATTTCGAGCTCATTTTTTTTTGTATAAAGAGATACAAGTAGACATTTTTATAAGGCTAAATATAATTTTCTTCTCAGAGCATTATTTTGGAGAAATGTCTGCTTCTATTCCTCTCTGTCCTCCAGAGTTACTAGGCTGGTGGCCCTTCTGAGAGTGTTGGATTCTCTCATGCCATGTATCCATTTCTATTTGAACATATTTCCTTCTTAGGGAATAGAACCTGATGTCCTGTCTACATGACTTCTTGATAACAGTGTTTACTCAGGATTTGGGGAATTGGAGCCATTTTCCCTCACAGTCATAGTCTCCCTTCTGAATGGGACTTTTGCTGGGATACTGATGGAGAAAGAGAACAGACAAGACCGATATTTATTACTAGAGATTTCTAGCTGATATTGTGACAAGTAAGAAAGCTTTGCAAACACATTTAGGTAGCCCTTTAAAAAAATCATATCTAAAAAAAATCGTATTTAGAAATTCAAGGAATAAAATTAGGCTGTTACTCATTAAATTTAAATAATATGGATTTAAATTTTTACATAAATGTGGAAATGATTTTTCAGGCATACAAATATTAAATTGGTTTTAATTTAGTAAGTTTTAGATACATGTGTCCCAAAGTAATGCCCTTCTAGAAGCATGTGCCTCCGGCCTAAAGGAAACAAAGTAATCCTGAAAGATTCAGGTAGTGTCCATAACAATAATGTGAATCAGATATTTTCCTTAGTTGTACAACCTTGGTCCCCTCCATTAATCTCTTTGGGCTTCTTTTCCTCCATCTGTGAAATGAAGGGATTGAACCAGACGATTTTAAACTCGCTTCCAACATTCACATATATTCTCTTCTGTGGATTTTCCATTTACAGAAACTGACTGAGGTGGTACTCAGGAGACAGGTAATTCCGCACAGATTAGGCCTCGAAACGTGCTTCCCCTACTTCTACATCGTTTCCTGCCAGGGCCCTGAGGAAAAACTAACTGACAGGAGAGGTTGTTTCTAAAATATTTCACCCAATGCCTTTTTATTTCTGGCATATTGATAGTTAACTGTAATTTATCAAAGACAAATTGTCTCACTAGCTGCAACCGAATTGTGAATCACACAAAAATTTTCTTGAATGTAGTTTGGTTAAAGTTTCCTCAGAGATTATCATGTAAAAGTTATTAAAAGTCAATATGATGATCCAATAGATCAACCTTTCAGGATGTTTTTCTTTAAACCTATACTTATTGTTGAGAGAGAAATAAAGTTTAATCTATTAGAATTAGGCCAGTTTAGATTCAATAAGAACAATGAAAGGATCTATTTAGTAAAAGAGAGTAAAAAAGTCTATTATATCTTAAGGCATTTAATCTGATGTACAATATGATTCAATGTAACATAATCTAATTAGCCTAAATATGTTTGCGTTGGCTTTATACTATCTTAAACAAATATAAACAACACACACAAATGCTGGGGTTCTTAGCAAAGAATGAGAATACTTCAAAGTTGGAATTTTTAAGTTCATTTATATTCAACATTTTTGGTGAATGCTCAAGAATAGATAATAAGCGACACATTTTTATTTGTGGATGGTACTAACTTAGATGGTGTTGCATTCACTGGGGAGGACAGGAAAATAATTTTAATAAAGAACCTGGAGGCATTAGAAGTGCGGTAAGGAAATGATAAAACCAAGACTTTTAGTTGTAAAAATGCAAATCATTACACAAGGGAAGGACATAACCTAATGCAGCTACTCAGGGTGAGACAGACCCAAGAAAACCGTTAGGGGCAAAATAAATCTCTGGGTGCAGAGCAAATGAGATATGAACTAGCAATGATAATAGGCAGAAAATGCTCCCTTGTGCTTTTGAACCACGAAGAGGCATTGTGGCCTAGGAAGATGAAGGCCATGGCACCTACACACTGGATTCATCTTCTGTTACCTATCCCAAAACTTGGCATGAATGCTGGGGTAGACACACAACTCCTTGGGGGTCCACCTTCTAGGAAGCTCTCACAATAGAGTGAATTTCTGTTAAATCTCTGCTCAGTGGACCTTTCCTAAATTAATATAGTGCAAACGAAAAGAGCAAGAAATAGTGACTGTCCCTATGACCAACGTCTGAATCCCAGGAATTAAAGACAAATTCCACACAAATAGCAGATGAGCTTCATTCTTATTAAGCATAACTCAGCCTTCAAAAGACTCAGGACACAGAAACAAGCATTTCTGACACATCAAGGTAATTTAGAGTCCAAGCAAGCAAGCTGCTGTTTAGCTTATAGTCACTTACTAAATAGTGACCATTGAGTTTATATTCATTGGATGAATGAATGAATGAATGAATGAACACAAAGTAGACATTTTATGTCCATTTCATAGATGAGTAAAGATGAGTTCCACAAAAGTTAATCAATATTCCTAGCCTCACCCAGGAAATAAGTTGTAAAGACAGAATTTAAGTATGCCTAAAGCTGAAGTCCATGATTTTCCCCTTTATTAAACTAGTTCATTGGTTCTGTGAACTGATTCCGTGCCATCAGTCCTGGAATGCAAACTTAGGTCTCCATATCTGCTTTTGGAGACTTTGTTTGGATTTCTGCTTTATAAAGGTTTTGATTAGGTTTTTCACTGGCTTTTAATCGGCTTCTGTTAAGCACATGATAAAAAGAGTATCTAGAATTATTTCTTAGTTCATACACATAAAATTTAGAAACCATGGAAATGGTAGATTTTACAAGTAAAAATTCCCATACAATGAGAGCAAATTACAATGTCAAAATATGAGACTAATTACACACGCATTACTCAAAACTTCTCTGTGTTAAGCACAGTCATCACAAGGAACACTAGTGAAATATACCTTGAAAGCTGCTTAATATTAATCAGTACCTATAGAAAAAGAAAATGCATAGCTTTTGAAAGATAGTTTTTGCTTCACTACTCAATTTTTATTTTGTTCTATCAATAATTTGGTATTTGGGTACACCTATTTAAGTAGGCCTATAAAATCGTCTGAGATGAAAGGTATATCTGCAACTGAATGATATTTCCTACTTATCTTGCCAAATAGCACAACACAGGTACTTTCATTAGACAAATTATGAAATGGACATGGTCCAAAGTGAGTAATGTTCTATGGGCTTTTTAATTTTAGACATTAGTTTCAACCAGGGAAGATAAAAATATTAATATACCAATTTTGTAAAATGAAACTTGCACATGATTATACATAGTGCTAATTAGCTTAAGAATTTATTGTTCACCCTCCATAATTTGCTGTATCTGTCAACAGATAACACTTTGGAGAACCATCAAGTGATTTAATTATCTCCATGGGCACAACCAATATGAAGCTACTTAAAAAAACTGTGCTAAAATTTCACCTAAATTTAGTACATATAATTATAATGTAAAACATTAATGCTATAAGCCCAACATGAAAATTAGCCTGTACAAAAGTTATTAAATTCTGTTTGAGATTACCTTGCCTTCAAAAAAAAAAAAAAGGAGAGAATATGTTAAAACACATTTTCATATTGCAAGTAAATTTTCAAAAACAATGAGAAAGTCTTGACCTTTGATATAGCAACTTTAAAAAGGTATATGGTTATTTTATGAAAAATGTGATCTTGGGGCCATCCACCAATGGGATTAGGTTCTTTCTTTTGATTCTTGATTTTAGAGCAGAATATATTTAGAAATTATTGAGATATGGGTCAGGGTTAAGGTGCTGAGTGCTTGTTTGTGATTTTTTAAGGACATCTTCGATTCAAGGCAGTTCTTAAGCAAGCAGCTGGAGCTGGAACCAAGCAGACAAGCTAGTGACCCAGACACCTCACTAGCATTACACCATCACCAGCAAATCACTGAAAACAAAATCACCTGGAAAATCAGAGCATTGTATCTCATTAAAAAGATCATTACATGGAGAGGCAGGCATTTTTCCTTCTTTGTGAATTTTAATATTCTGGCTTTGAGATCCTCAAATGTACAAGTTACAGCAACCTATATATAAACCTCAGGAAAACCAGATGATAATTGTTCTTTAGCGTCCAGAGACCTCGGGCATTAAACATGTACAGGATGGTCAGAAATATAAAGAAGTTATAACAGCAGTGATATAAAAGGAGCCTGAGTGCTGGGGGGAAAGGCTGAGTATTACACAGAACAAAACTGAGAGTCAGAGTGGATTAAGTGTGGGGTGCATTTGATTCTGAATGATAAAAGCTGGTACTTGACCACAGCAAGTCTTTCCTTTCTAAGGTTACAATTTTACTAGAGCCTCAGGGCAAGGCTGTGACCAAAATGAGGAGTCAAGAGCTCCAAAATTGAGGAAATCTGGGGGCTAAAGAAGAGTCAGGCAGAGCTTGACAAATATGTAAGAAAGTGGCACCTTAGTTTTTAACCTCATATACTGGGATCTCCTCCTACCCAATTTGATTGTAGCAAATTGTACAGGAGTCAATGGACAGATAGGTCTGGAAAGGTGCCAGTGTTCATGTACTGAGAAAAGAGCAAAAGGAGCAAAGGGATTATCTTGGATGCGATCTTTGAAGTGTTAAGACAGTTTGAGGCTGGTGAAAATCTAAGCTAAAATGCTGAATCTTTACAAATTATTATCTTTATACATAATACATAAGATTGACAGGAGCGAGGTATTATACCTGCTAAAGTTCCTGCAATTATTCTGGCTTTTCAATATTGAAATTTTGTGATTTTTTTTAAAGAATAACACAATAATATAAACAGGTTAAATATTATTGATATTAATGAAAAGTGCACATTTTGCTATAATATTAATAAGACCGTTAACACAGATTTTAAAGCAAGAGTCTAAACATTGAACGCATATTAACAGTACATATATGTTGTGTTTGTGTGTGTGCGCGCGCACAGTGTGCTATTGTTGTTGTTACCATTTTTTTTAAAGACTTTTTACTGGGCAGCCCCGGTGGCGCAGCGGTTTAGCGCCGCCTGCAGCCCAGGGCGTGATCCTGGAGACCCTGGATCGGGTCCCATGTCGGGCTCTCTGCCTGGAGCCTGCTTCTCCCTCTGCCTCTCTCTCTCAATCTGTGTCTCTATGAATAAATAAATAAAATCTTAAAAAAAAAAGATTTTTTATTTATTTATGACAGACATAGAGAGAGAGAGAGGCAGAGACACAGGAAGAGGGAGAAGCAGGCTCCATGCAGGGAGCCCGATGCGGGACTCCAGGATTGCGCCCCGGGGCCGAAGGCAGGCGCCAAACTGCTGAGCCACCCAGGGATCCCCTGTTACCATTTTTTTAAGGAGAGATACCTTACCCACCCCTGGAGGCTCTGCCAATATAGTATGTGACTGAGGTATGTGACTCTTTAAAAATATCTTTAAATTATACTAATATACAACCAGATTTTATAATTACAACTTGAAAGCAGGTAAGAAGTTAAAAGTATGACCTTCAGAGTAAAATTGGTCCAAATAATAATTCTAGACATGGTAGCCAATTAGTTTATTCAGTCTTAGGTTTCCTTACTATTAAAATTGGGATATTAATAGAACCAACCTGATAGGATGGTTGTAAGGATAAAAAGAGAAGAGGCATGTAAGGCAAAAGTAGTCTCCAGAGCAATAAATGTATTCAATAAATATTTCCAGAATGAATGGACTGCTAATGGGTGAATATTTTAAAATAAGGACCAACTTCTAATGATCAAAAAAGGAAAAAAATGGGAAATAGAAATCATGTAACATCAATCTTTTGTAGTAAAATATGTTCTTATTCATTTATGTAGTAACATTAAAATACATTTTTCAGAATAATCTATTTTAAAATAAAATCTAGTACTTAAAAATATGTAAGTAATAAATGATCCAAATACTCTTGGAGCTCTGATTTATCTACGAAATTCAGGGTTAGAGTTGGGACAGCTTGATAAGGTACAAGAGGCAGTGGTGACATATTCAGTCTATAACAACACGTGGCACTGCGTAAACTGTTTCCTTGTCTATTCTGAGGCTACAATCTGGTAACTCCAATGTAACAAATGTGGATGTGACCCGACTCCACTCTATGCCTGTAACATATACATTCAATGCTATAAATTTCTCACTAATTACTGATTTTGCTATGTTGTGTTTTCATTTTAAAAGTATTTGTATATGCAAAATATTTTGAAACTTCTTTTGGGAGTTTTCTTTGATGCCTATGTTATTAGAAGTGCTGTTTAATCACCAAATATTTGGAGATTTCTCTAGCTATCTTTCTGTCATTGATTTCTAGTGTAATTCCAATGTGGTCTGAGAGCAGACATTATATGAAGTTTATTCTTTTAAATTTGTTAAAGTGTATTTTGTGGCCAAATGAATATTCCATGTAGCTTGAGAAGAATGTGTACTCTGCTGTTGTTGGATTAAGTAGTCCGTAGTGTCTGTTATATCCTCTTGATTGGTTGATCAGCCATATTCATACTGATTTTCTGCCTGCTGTCTGGTTCTGAGAGGGAGGTGGTGAAGCCTCCAACCGTAATAGTGGGTCATTTATTCCTCTTAACTTTCTAATATGGTCCCTCCAGGTCTCTATGGTCCTGGAGGTACTTCAGCCTCACCTTCACGTGAGCATGTTAGCATTTTTATAAATACTTCATGCTCTTCAAAATAAGGTCTAATCACACATTATGGTGTATAAAGTTTGATGTGCATTTATTAACTCCAAAATATGGTCCAAATTCTTATTTGTCATTGCCTTTTTGACCAGTCAGCAATGGAGAAAGATGTACTAAGATTTCTTATCACTGGGGGGAGGGTAAGATGGGGAGGAGTGGGGTCCTCAGCTCACCCGGCCCCACCAACTCACCTAGATAACTGTCAAACCATCCTGAAAACCTATGAATTCGATCTGAGATTTTTTTGTTTTTCGACCTGAGATTTAAAGAGAGACCAGCTGGAACGCTACAGACAGAAGGGTTTGCACTTCTAACAAGGTGGAAGGCAGAAAAAAAATAAAAAAGAATCCAGTGGAGTAGGGGCCCTGCGAGGAGCCAGGCTGACTGAGAAGGGCGGGGAGCCTGGGGACAGGAGAGTGCCAGATCCTGCGCTCCCCCCGGGTCAGGTGGAGGCGGGGAGGGCCCAGGACAGCGAGGACTCTCCCCTACGGGGCGCCCCGAGCTGTGCAGGTCAGCGTCCCCGCCCCGGAGCATCCAGGCCTGTGCGGACTGGGAGCTGTGGTGGTTACTGGAGGAGCGGACTCCAGGGCTGGGGAGCTGGCCGCCGCCAGTGGAGTTGTCCCTCCTGGTGTCACCCTGTGCCTGGGAGTGGGGGGGGGGGCGCGCCAGGGAGCAGGGGCCTCACAGGGTCACCAGCTCCCACTGAGCCGAGCACCCGGCAGGGGGCGGGGCAGCTCCCCAAGTGCACACACCTGAGAGTCAGTATGGCAACCCCTCCCCTAGAGACCAGCTGGAAGGACAGGGGAAGAGCAAGTTCTGGAATGAGCAGCGCTGGAAAGTTCCAGGGGAAGTCGAGGGATTTACAGTATATAGAGCCAGAGGATACCCCTCCTATTTTTTTATTCTTCTTTTTTTCCAGTACAACTCATTTTCATATCAGACTGTAAATTTCCAATTTTTTTCTCTTTTCCCGCTTTAACTACAATATTTTACCACCTCTTTATTTTTAAGATTCTTCCTTTTTGACTTTCATATTTCTACAATTACAGGTCCTAGATACATTTTCCACTTCTAGATTCCCATCAACATACTCAACTGAATTTTGGGAGATACACAAGATATGTTTTGTTTTGTGTTTTTTGTTTTCTCTGCCTCATATTGTTCTACAATGGCAGAAGTTAATACCTTCTAAAACATGACCAGCAGCACCCAGAACCAAGTGGTATACAGTGGTGTTCATTCTCTGAGATTCCTCATTCTCATTCTGCCTCCCTCTTTTATCTCATTTATGTTTTGATGGTCAATGTTGGGGCCCTCTACAAGTATTTCTGGTTTACATAAATTTGGGACTGAGCGTCTTCTAACATACAGAACTTAATATACTGAGAAACAAGAGGATCACCCTCTAGAACCCCTGAGGTAGACTACATTTTCCCTCCACTACAACTTTGTCATTACCACCATCTCCCAGTCTCCCCCCCCCATTTTATTCTTCTCCTTTTTCTTTTTTATTTTATTTTCTTTTTTCCCCCCTCTCTTCTTCTTTAGGATTCCTGGCCTTTTATTTTTTACTACTTTGTTTTAAAATTTGTTTTTCAGGGGATCCCTGGGTGGCTCAGTGGTTTAGCACCTACCTTCGGCCCAGGGCATGATCCTGGAGTCCCGGGATCAAGTCCCACATCGGGCTCCCTGCATGGAGTCTGATTCTCCCTCTGCCTGTGTCTCTGCCTCTCCCTCTCTGTCTCTCTCATGAATAAATAAATAAAAATCTTTTAAAAAATAAGTAAAATTTGTTTTTCATTTTAGTGGTCCTTTTATTTTATTTCGTTCTGATCTTTGTTTCCAATTTCTGGTCTTACCTCAGCAGAATCATCAGGGTGAAATTTACTTAGGTCGTGGTTGATATTCTTGATGCAGCCCACTCATACTGCCACTCCGTACTGAGCAAAATGACTAGAAAGAAGAACTTACCACAAAAGAATCAGAAACAGTACTCTCTCCCAC